>NC_134692.1:138435576-138735576 GCF_050947455.1 Rhinoderma darwinii | reverse complement strand
TATGTACAGCTGGTATAAGTTATACATCTTCTTGTATATAGTGATATGGAGCATGCTGGTATAACCTGGGTATCTCCTGTATATAATTATATATGTACAGCTGGTATAAGTTATACATCTTCCTGTATATAGTAATAAGGAGCATGCTGGTATAACCTGGGTATCTTCTGTATATAATTATATATGTACAGCTGGTATAAGTTATACATCTTCTTGTATATAATGATATGGAGCATGCTGGTATAACCTGGGTATCTTCTGTATAGAATTATATATGTACTGCTGGTATAAGTTATACATCTTCTTGTATACAGTGATATGGAGCATGCTGGTATAACCTGGGTATCTTCTGTATATAATTATATATGTACAGCTGGTATAAATTATACATCTTCCTGTATATAGTGATATGGAGCATGCTGGTATAACCTGGGCATCTTCTGTATATAATTATATATGTACAGCTGGTATAAGTTATACAACTTCTTGTATACAGTGATATGGAGCATGCTGGTATAACCTGGGTATATTCTGTGTATAATTATATATGTACAGCTGGTATAAGTTATACATCTTCTTGTATATAGTGATATGGAGCATGCTGGTATATCCTGGGTATCTCCTGTATATAATTATATATGTACAGCTGGTATAAGTTATACATCTTCTTGTATATAGTGATATGGAGCATGCTGGTATAACCTGGGTATCTTCTGTATATAATTATATATGTACAGCTGGTATAAGTTATACATCTTCTTGTATACAGTGATATGGAGCATGCTGGTATAACCCGGGTATCTTCTGTATATAATTATATATGTACAGCTGGTATAAGTTATACATCTTCCTGTATATAGTGATATGGAGCATGCTGGTATAACCTGGGTATCTTCTGTATATAATTATATATGTACAGCTGGTATAAGTTATACATCTTCTTGTATATAGTGATATGGAGCATGCTGGTATAACCTGGGTATCTTCTGTATATAATTATATATGTACAGCTGGTATAAGTTACACATCTTCTTGTATATAGTGACATGGAGCATGCTGGTATAACCTGGGTATCTTCTGTATATAATTATATATGTACAGCTGGTATAAGTTATACATCTTCTTGTATATAGTGATATGGAGCATGCTGGTATAACCTGGGTATCTTCTGTATATAATTATATATGTACAGCTGGTATAAGTTATACATGTTCTTGTATACAGTGATATGAAGCATGTTGGTATAACCTGGGTATCTCCTGTATATAATTATATATGTACAGCTGGTATAAGTTATACATCTTCTTGTATATAGTGATATGGAGCATGCTGGTATAACCTTGGTATCTTCTGGATATAATTATATATGTACAGCTGGTATACGTTATACATCTTCTTGTATATAGTGATATGGAGCATGCTGGTATAACCTGGGTATCTTCTGTATATAATTATATATGTACAGCTGGTATAAGTTATACATCTTCTTGTATATAGTGATATGGAGCATGCTGGTATAACCTGGGTATCTTCTGTATATAATTATATATGTACAGCTGGTATAAGTTATACATCTTCCTGTATATAGTGATATGGAGCATGCTGGTATAACCTGGGTATCTTCTGTATATTATTATATATGTACAGCTGGTATAAGTTATACATCTTCTTGTATATAGTGATATGGACCGTGCTGGTATAACCTGGGCATCTTCTGTATATAATTATATATGTACAGCTGGTATAAGTTATACATCTTCTTGTATATAGTGATATGGAGCATGCTGGTATAACCTGGGTATCTCCTGTATATAATTATATATGTACAGCTGGTATAAGTTATACATCTTCCTGTATATAGTGATAAGGAGCATGCTGGTATAACCTGGGTATCCGCGGTATATAATTATATATGTACAGCTGGTATAAGTTATATATCTTCTTGTATATAGTGATATGGAGCATGCTGGTATAACCTGGGTATCTTCTGTATATCATTATATATGTACAGCTGGTATAAGTTATACATCTTCTTGTATATAGTGATATGGAGCATGCTGGTATAACCTGGGTATCTTCTGTATATAATTATATATGTACAGCTGGTATAAGTTATACATCTTCTTGTATATAGTGATATGGAGCATGCTGGTATAACCTGGGTATCTCCTGTATATAATTATGTATGTACAGCTGTTATTAGTTATACAACTTCTTGTATATAGTGACATGGAGCATGCTGGTATATCCTGGGTATCTTCTGTATATAATTATATATGTACAGCTGGTATAAGTTATACATTTTCTTGTATATAGTGATATGGAGCATGCTGGTATAACCTGGGTATCTTCTGTATATAATTATATATGTACAGCTAGTATAAGTTATACATCTTCTTGTATATAGTGATATGGAGCATTCTGGTATAACCTGGGTATCTCCTGTATATAATTATATATGTACAGCTGGTATAAGTTATACCACTTCTTGTATATAGTGATATGGAGCATGTGGTATAACCTGGGTATCTTCTGTATATAATTATATATGTACAGCTGGTATAAGTTATACATCTTCTTGTATATAGTGATATGGAGCATGCTGGTATAACCTGGGTATCTTCTGTATATAATTATATATGTACAGCTGGTATAAGTTATATATCTTCTTGTATATAGTGATATGGAGCATGCTGGTATAACCTGGGTATCTTCTGTATATAATTATATATGTACAGCTGGTATAAGTTATACATCTTGTATATAATGATATGGAGCATGCTGGTATAACCTGGGTATCTTCTGTATATAATTATATATGTACAGCTGGTATAAGTTATACATCTTCTTGTATATAGTGATATGGAGCATGCTGGTATAACCTGGGTATCTTCTGTATATAATTATATATGTACAGCTGGTATAAGTTATACATCTTCTTGTATATAGTGATATGGAGCATGCTGGTATAACCTGGGTATCTTCTGTATATAATTATATATGTACAGCTGGTATAAGTTATACATCTTCTTGTATATAGTGATATGGAGCATGGTGGTATAACCTGGGTATCTTCTGTATATAATTATATATGTACAGCTGGTATAAGTTATACCTCTTCTTGTATATAGTGATATGGAGCATGCTGGTATAACCTGGGTATCTTCTGTATATAATTATATATGTACAGCTGGTATAAGTTATACATCTTCATGTATATAGTGATATGGAGCATGCTGGTATAACCTGGGTATCTTCTGTATATAATTATATATGTACAGCTGGTATAAGTTATACATCTTCCTGTATATAGTGATATGGAGCATGCTGGTATAACCTGAGTATCTCCTGTATATAATTATATATGTACAGCTGGTATAAGTTATACATCTTCTTGTATATAGTGATATGGAGCATGCTGGTATAACCTGGGTATCTTCTGTGTATAATTATATATGTACAGCTGGTATAAGTTATACATCTTCTTGTATATAGTGATATGGAGCATGCTGGTATAACCTGGGCATCTTCTGTATATAATTATATATGTACAGCTGGTATAAGTTATTTGCTGTAACGACAAAAGACTTTGAGTAAACCGTCAGGCATTATTGAAGAGGATTTTCCACTCTTCTTGATCTTGAGGAGTTCAACAAACATAATCTCATCTGAAAACCGAGGGATTTATAAAATCCCCTCAATGACATATACTTTGTTTATTTCGAGAAATTTCTGTAAAAATCAGAAAATTTTCCTCTGGTTCGGATCCATATTGTTGTACACATGGGGCAGTATTATAGTAGTCATATTCTTGTATATAGGAGGCAGTATTATAGTAATTATATTCTTGTATATAGGGGCAGTATTATAGTAGTTATATTCTTGTATATAGGGGGCAGTATTATAGTAGTTATATTCTTGTATATAGGAGCAGTATTATAGTAGTTATATTCTTGTATATGGGGGCAGTATTATAGTAGTTATATTCTTGTACATAGGGGCAGTATTATAGTAGTTATATTCTTGTATATGGGGGCAGTATTATAGTAGTTATATTCTTGTATATAGGAGCAGTATTATAGTAGTTATATTCTTGTATATGGGGGCAGTATTATAGTAGTTATATTCTTGTACATAGGGGCAGTATTATAGTAGTTATATTCTTGTATATAGGAGCAGTATTATAGTAGTTATATTCTTGTATATAGGAGAATTATAGTAGTTATATTCTTGTATATAGGGGGCAGTATTATAGTAGTTATATTCTTGTATATAGGGGCAGTATTATAGTAGTTATATTCTTGTATATAGGGGCAGTATTATAGTAGTTATATTCTTGTATATAGAGGCAGTATTATAGTAGTTATATTCTTGTATATAGTGGCAGTATTATAGTAGTTATATTCTTGTACATAGGAGCAGTATTATGGTAGTTATATTCTTGTATATAGGAGGCAGTATTATGGTAGTTATATTCTTGTATATAGGGGGCAGTATTATAGTAGTTATATTCTTGTATATAGGAGCAGTATTATAGTAGTTATATTCTTGTATATAGGGGCTGTATTATAGTAGTTATATTCTTGTATATAGGGGGCAGTATTATAGAAGTTATATTCTTATATATAGGAGGCAGTATTATAGTAATTATATTCCTGTATATAGGGGCAGTATTATAGCAGTTATATTCTTGTATATAGGGGGCAGTATTATAGTAGTTATATTCTTGTATGTAGGACAGTATTATAGTAGTTATATTCTTGTATATAGGGAGCAGTATTATAGTAGTTATATTCTTGTATATAGGGGCAGTATTATAGCAGTTATATTCTTGTATATAGGAGGCAGTATTATAGTAGTTATATTCTTGTATATAGGGGGCAGTATTATAGTAGTTATATTCTGATGGGAGTAAACTTCAAAATAAAAAACTGAGAGGGTTAACGGCCACTGTAAGGTAGGTACATTGACGATGTAATTATTCTAGTATGCTATTGTTGCCACATAGTTGGATTTTATGGCTTGTTACATAATAGACTTGAATTTCATAACTAAAGTATATTTGGTGCAGTGGAGTTCTCATAGTGCAGATGTCTGGATAGGGTCGCCAAGGTCCCTCATGATAGGTCTCTTACATTACTGCCCTTATTTGGTTAACCCCCATCAGATATTTGCCCCAGGCCTAGATGTTTTTGTCAGGGTGCATGGATTTTAAATTTTTAGGTGTGATGTAACCATAGTAACTGTAGAAATGCTTCCTATCCGGGATAACATTTATTTTATTTCTCCTGTCAGATATGTCAACTCAATAGGTCACCTCACAAAACTTCATCCAAAATGATGAATTTTTAATCATTTGAACAATGTTGATTTTGTTATATTAAACCGGAGAGGAAATATTTGACATCTTGTTCTCACGTTAAAAAAAAAATTCAAACAAATATTGCTTGCTGGCTTGGAACATTTGTACTGTGGGATGGGACCTGTGCAAAAGCGAAATAGATGGGTGGACTTTTCCTTTAATTATACCTAGGGCTGGATATAGCACAGGCGAAAGGGGCAAATTGCCCTGTGGGGTTCTAACAAATAGAGGACTCCACTACCTGTCCCCTCCCCCTGTGGCCCAGATACAACAGAGAAGAATACTTACGATCAGTCCCTGCTGAGCGGTCAACAAGTTCCATATCTTGTGGCTCCAAACAATTGGTGGCCTCGCAAATGACTTTAAGCCCAGGGGCCTTCACAGACTCAACCCTAATTATTCTTACTCAATTGCTAATAAGAATTTTGAAAAAACGTCTGTGATGCTATTTAATAATACTGGCCAAAGGGGCGAAGCTGTTAGCTTTGTTTTACTGACACAAATCTCCTGCATAGACATAGATTTAAAACATAAAAAAAAATTTTTTCTGCCGGCAGTCACCACTAGAGGGAGCTCGGAAGCTTTCTGTATACTGTGTTATTATAGAGTTCTATGTATAAACAGTCTGCAGTAGACTCCTGAGCTCCCTCTAGTGGTGACTGCAGGAAGGCAGAATTTTATTTTTGAACTTTCTACCTGTGCAGGAGATTTGAAGCTCTGTACCAGAAAAACAAAGCGTTGACTGCTATAAAGATATATTAAAAAATTAATCCGAACAGAATTTTGGACCCAAAATTAACTTGATGCTAAAAAGGGAAGATTTACGTTAAGGCTGCTGCTTAAGGAAACACAGAAGGAATTTTCCTGTCTTATCCTATTGATCCGCATGATAAGCGGCATCATGCACATTCGTAATTGAGGCATTTATCTAAAGTGAATGGTCTCCTTTACATGAGTTAAAATAAACCTGAACCTGAAGGCTGCAGCCCAAAACGGACTAGGTCTTATCTTCTGGTCCCCAGCAAAGATTAGAACACATTACGGCTTTATTACACAACATTGCTCTCCATTGACTGTGTTATATTACATCTCTGGTAAGCAATACAAGCAAATAGCTCGCTGACCGCACAGGTTATCGTCTTCTCGTGATACGTGACCTGTAATAACCTGAATGTAGGTTCGGACTAGATATCATTATATTCTCGAGCACCGAGCCCATGCCTTGTACAGCTGTCTCTGTGTAATATGTGCGCAACAACAAGGATGTGATTAGGCAATTTACAGGGAAAATATTGCAAGTTGCCGTCTGCCTGCAGAATATCAAGTGTTCTGTTACCTACACTCTGCGGGGGCGGATTGTAAGCTGGACCGCTAATTATAGGTAAGCCGGGGGTTTGGATCACAAGCTTAACTAGTCTCTTGCCATGTGCTAGTAATGCCCAACCTGCAGCCAACCAGGCAGCTCTGGGTAGTTTTGGTAACGATTTGATATTCCGTAAACGTCTGATCAGCGGGGGACCGATCGCTGGTTTCCGTACCGATACCGATAGTTTTCTTGACTGTTTTCATTTGTCTTATTCACTATAATAGAGCTGGAATGCACATGCAAAAATTGGGGACTGGCAACCGCCGTTCTTGGTTGGACCTTAACCAATCAGTGTAACAAATATGTAATGTGACGACAGGAAATAATATCCCATAACCGTAACGGAGCGGCTATTTCCCTGCATTTACCCCATGGTATAAATTAAACGGTAACTTATTTGTACCCAAAAATGGTGCCTTCCGGTCCTGCTAACAAAAACGCTTCATACAAACACTTTATATATTTTTTGCATTTAACTGGTGCTGCTCATGGTCGTCTACATTATGCGCAGTGATCTCCCAAATGAAGATGGTGGCATAAAAAGACCTTAGGACAGAGATGTCAATCATACTGTAGTCCCACCCACATTCAGCTGCTCAGCATTGTAAACATTGTGATGAGTAATTTTGTAATGAACTCATGCTGATCCAGTGTTACTGTTTTTCTCTACAGTGTTCAGTAGAAGACAGGAACATGACAGTATCGTCCTCCCGGTCATTTTTGGAATCATATGTTTGGTGGGCACCATTGGTAACTGCATTGTCATCTACACCATAACCAAAAAGCCAAAGGGAAGCCACAACATCGCTGATATCTTCATTGTAAGCCTGTCAGTGACTGATCTGCTCTTCTTGCTTGGAATGCCTTTTTTGATCCACCAGTTACTGGGCAACGGTGTCTGGCATTTTGGATCCACCATGTGTACTATCATCACCGCTTTGGATGCCAACAGTCAATTTGCCAGTACCTATATCCTCACTGCGATGTCGGTTGACCGATACCTTGCCACAGTTCACCCCATCCGCTCCTCGTACGTGAGGACAACCTGTGCGGCAGCCATGGTAATCCTGATGTTGTGTCTTTGTTCTCTGATCACCATCATCCCAGTCTTCATGTACACCCAACTCATCGTGCTTCCAGATGGCAATGCCGGCTGTGGTATCATCTTACCCAACTTGTCCATTGATATTTATTGGTACACGCTCTATCAGTTCTTCTTGGCTTTCGTCATCCCACTACTAATCATCTGTGTTGTCTACATCAAGATCCAGAAGCATATCTCCTGCGTGGTGGTCCCTCTGCCCCAAAGGAATTTCCGAGTTCGATCTAAGAAGATCACGAGAACATCCGTGACTATTTGTTCTGCCTTCTTTATATGTTGGGCTCCATACTATATCCTACAGCTGGTGCACCTCAAGGTGGAACATCCCACCGTCATATTTCTCTACGCTTACAATGTCGCCATCAGCCTTGGCTATGCGAACAGCTGTATAAACCCCTTTATTTACATTTTCCTAAGTGACACCTTCAAGAGGCATCTGATTAAGGCGGTGTGCCCGGGGCAGCAGCAGGGAAGGAGTAAGCGGCATGCCACCAGCGAGGTTAGCCCTTCTGTCAGGATATGCTCTGTACCAACTCAAGAGACATCCTTAAGCATGATGTATGCCAACAACATAGACAATTATATCTCTCTGTCGGTTTCTGTTCAATGAACAAACCAACTATTCCAATGGTGGAAATTGAACTGACGGATTTTCTTTCCACTTTTTTTTCAAAGCCAAGAACATGCTGCTACAGAATGTTCCAATTTTCTGCCTGTACTTCTGTTGTCCTGTCTCGGAGGGGTTAGATCAGAGACAGAAATCATTGGGCCTTGGGAAAAAACTGGGGCACTCTTCTCCCTACATTTTCAGGTCCAAAATTCTATGTTAATAGATTTCATCATATATCTGTATACGGGAGCTTCGACTTGATAAATTATATAATTCTGGCTGCACGCAACCACCAGTAGGGGGAGCTCACTGCGTATAGATTTCTACAGCTAGTACTTAATTCAATGGGAGCTGTATAAATATGTATGATGTGAGCTCCCCCTAGTGGTGGCTGCAGGGAGTTGTAATGATAGTATCATGGCAGCCGTGCTATTGGATCTCTATTGGGGACACAATGCACTCGCAAAACTACAGGCGACTATAAAATAGCTTGCCACCTATGCCCTTCTCAGTAGAACCAAGAGAACCACATGTCATAAAAATATTCGCACTCCTGAAAAACCAGTGCCCTAGTTGTGAGTCAGGAGGGAGGAGCTAATATTTCTGGGTCACTCATTGTTACTTTAGGGGCCACTAGTTCACCTTAAATAGAGCTGTAATTTAAAGGGGCAGTTCCTGGTGGCTTTATCTAGCAATAATTACAGATATTACACGGCACAATGTGATTATTGACAATTTACGCAATGGGTGTGGCCAAATATTACCGCCTAGCATGCTGAGACCGGATTAACCCACATTCCTGCCAAGGACCTCTCTCTTTCTTTATCTATTGGGGTAGAAAGTGTAAATGTGATGTCTACCATGGTTTGTATACAGGACTACAGCCGTTTCCATGCACGATATGAACGCAGACCATGCGCGCCATTTATATATTGTGTCAATATTATGGACATTTTTTGCAATTGTATTGCATTTTCTACTAAAATTGTGACATTTGTACATCGTCACTACAGGTGTCGTACAGTAATGCCGCGATCTGTGTTTTCTTTTTATGCCACATTGTAACATTGCGGAACAAAGGACGTGTGAAGCGTGGGACGAGGCGGCAGGATTTTATTGTACGGCACCAACTTTTATCTTTGCTGAATATTTTGTATTGAAATAAAAAAAACAAATTCTGATGAATTGTAAGGTGTTAGAAATGTATAGCGAGATTTATAGCAGACGGGGGCACATGGTGGGGCACTGCTGCCCTACAGAAATGGTGACCTGGGTTCAAATCTGACCCATAAGAGGCCTCTTCCCATTGGCTGATACTTAAGCCAGTATTGAACCTAACGATTATTATGGTTTACTGGGAATCCCAGGGAGTCCGAGACCAGGGCTGATCAGCAGAATGGGACTGAGCTGCGGTACAACTCGGCGCCAAAGGCGCAAGCGCCACCGCTCCTTCATTACGCTGATTTGCGGGGGACAAGTGGGTCAGATCCCCTCTGATCAAAGACAGGTCATTAACGTTTGTGTCCCAGAAACCCCTTTAAGTCGTGCCCTCATATGAAGTCTATTCCGCAATGGATAACACCTCGATGCCCACCATTATTAACCACCATTACAGGGTCCACAGGGTTGGTCACATGCAGGGGTGTAGCTAGAAGGGGTGCAGAGGTAGACGTCAACAACCGGCCCTGGTGCCTGAAGGGTCCCATAAGCCTCTGTGCCACATAAGAAGTTACCAATATTATAAATGGTACATGGTAGGTGGGGGCCTTGTTACCAATATTACATTAGGACCCAGGAGCTTCTTGGTACAACTCCGATCATATGCATAGTTTCCTCTTACCTACTTCTCAGTCTCCTGCCGCACTGCTTGTACAAGTGTCAGTCTGAACTGTAGTTCTGGCATTTTACTCATGAACCAGGAGGCTCAGGCTGAACAGAACAACGGGCCTTATTCGAAATGTTACAAATTAACAAGATGATACATACTCCGTCCGGCTCACATAGGGTTACATTTTGTTTATGTCGACTGCAAAAGGTAATTATAGTTCTGAAAAGGTTTCTCTTGTATCGAGGCAACATGACAAAAGTGCCGCTTCTGTCTCTGTGATGACCTGACCCTTTCATACATGTTTTCTATGTATAATGATGCATAAAATCCCCATAGAAAGCACGTAGACAAAAGGTAATTCATGAAGACTGGGCGCAGCCATATAAAGCAAGAGCCAACAATGATTTACTAGGAAAATCACATACATTGTCTCATGCCAGGTGCAGCGACATGCCTGGCATAACCAAAAGGGTGAGTTGGGACATAGTGCACATCAGTTGACTCACGACAAGTTGCTTAAAGGGGCTGATCCACCAGGACAAACTTTATCCATATGTCATAGAAGGAGGAGGAGGGGGGGGGGGGGGGGGGGGGGGGGGAGTAAAGAGCTGCTCCCGCTCTGGAGGTCTCAGCGTCTCATCAATTTCATGTATTATTTGGTCACCCATTGACTTTAATAAAGAAAAACTCAGCGCCAGCCTCTCTATATTTTGGGAAAAAGAGGGGTCCAAGCTCATGGACCCCCTAATTAGATCATCGTGTCCTTATAAGGGGAGGAACACACACAGCTTGTTCAGGGCGGATACGAGGTGTCAAGCTGCTCAGCGTATCTGCCCTGAACACCGCAGGAAATGCCGCCCGAAAAACCGCACCACATTGTGGTCCGTTTTTCCGGCAGAATTTCCGCTGAGTAAAGCAGCGCTGGAAAAAGAAAAAAAAGAGCGTTCATACTTACCCCCTCCCTCTTCTCTGCGCGTAGTCCGGCCTCCTGGGATGACGTCACATGGGATGAAACATTATCCCAGGAGGCCGGACTGGAGAGGAAGCGGGGAACTCTGGGTAAGTATAACTTTTTTTTCTTACATGTGATTTTTGCGGGAGAATTGCTGCGATTCCGACGCAAATGTTGCAACACACACCACTTTGTTGCGGGTTTTAGGTACCTGCAACTATTCTGAGAACACGGCCCCCTGACCACCTGGTGAAGTGTCCATTGGCAGGGGCTCGGCTCTCTTTACTCACTCTACTCACTTCTAACAGTCGTATCTTCCATAGAACATAATAAAGAGAGCCACGCGGCCACCTCCTCCAGCGGGACAGGGGATCCCGTTCCCAGCATAGGTGCAGGTCCCAAAGTTGGGTCATGCATGTAACAGACATGTCCTGTGGATATGCCATAAATTTCTGATGGGCAATTCTAAAACTTGCTAATATACTGTTTCTTTAAATTTCTCACCATATTCTAGACCTCTACTTGCTGGCAGGGAATTGAGCCATTTATGTTTACATCTAATACTTCCCACAGCTGAATTTGCTGCCTTTTCATCCAGTTTAGACAATCCTCTGCAAGCTAAACAGTATGGACTCTAGGATGATACATTTTACCTGCACTGATACATTGTAACAAACTAGGACAGAGATTTGTGATGCTCATGTACTTAGATCACAGAGGATTGTCTAGACTGACATTTACCCCAAGCATAGAGGTTTGGGTGTATATTATAAAGCCCCAGTACCCATGGGGCCCCCTGCAGCCTTCTAGTTCTTTACCCTCAAGCCCTATGTGCATTTCCCTGTGCCCATTCATCCATCTTTGCCTTTTACCTTCCCCCCGCTCTCAGTGACCTTCTTCGTTGCCACAAGCGGAGGACTGAAATCTGACATTTTTAGTAATTCTATATGGGAGCGCGGTTCAGGGAGTGACATTTAATAAAGTGACAGAGATTAATCTGATTCTGCAAGGGTTACTAGAGAGATGGCAAAGCAAATTATTACTGGGTCCAGACTGGCAGAGCTACTTGTAGGGATGGCAATGATTTTGATCCGCAGAACTAAAACCATTCCTGCCTTTGCCAGTCAGATGTACTAAGAGATGATGGGTAATGTGGCAATGTAAACACTGGGGGTCATCTTCCTATGCTTAAAAAAAATATTGTACATGAAAAAGCAGCCGGGTTTATTATTGTAATTGGACCATTAATCAATCACTTACCAACTGTCCATGTGGGTTTTATTTCATTTTTTTCGTAAGGGGCGCGGCTGGTCAGTCGCAATATTGCGATATATTATAATCCAACATATATTCTCATTAAACCATCATGTAGCCTCGTAATGTCATAATACAGCCATATAATACCAATATATATTCTCATGGACCCCCCTGCTGCCCCCATAGTGCCCCCAGAGCGCTATGATATAGCCAGATAATGCTCCATATAGCTCCATGATGTTACCATTAACCCTCATAATAATACAATATAACCCTTAATAAGCCATCATAAAGCCTCTACTGCCTTCTAGAGTGGCATTACAATGCCACCATGTAGCGCCACCATATATGATCATAAGAGCTACCAAGTAGCTGCAGGATGCCCTCATAATGCCGCTACATAATGGCACCGTACAACCTCATATTGCTACAAAATAGCCCCTAATATGCCACCATATAGCTCCTTTATGTTACTATACAGTAGGGGTAGGCAACCTTAGCGAGGGGAAGATCTACTGTTGTAACTTGGAAGCGTCTTGAGATCTACTTAGTACTGAATTGCAACCGGACTATTGGGTGTAAGTTAGCAGGGGCGGTGCTAGGATCTTAAGACACGGTCTCTGAATGGATATTTCTTTTTTTAATGAAATTTAGCACCACAGAACATACAGGGAATCCAGGACTGATCAGACGCAGTCACAGGTAAAATACACAACAATTACATCCAGTGACTTACAGGTGACATCTTCTCGTTCTCTCTCCTCATCTACTCCACCCGGCCATGATCACCATGAACGATTTCTCGAGCCATGACTCCTCTCCGCGAATATTTAACTCAATCTTTAAGCATACCCACAAAATAACTGTAGCAATGAGTGCCCCAATAGTCATAGCTCCCAACATTCAATGAATAGATAGACGGCAACACTAAGTGGGGCAATTTTTTTTTCCCCACAACTCTAGCCATGCCAAATCGCCACCCAATCACACCCAGCCTCCTCCAGACCCTGGAAAATACAACTCTACAGAGCGCCAACTAACTTAGAACTAGAGGTGGAATACAGGAGCAGGCAGCCGGGAATACACGCTGCATCATGGGACATGCTCACGCTCGCTGAACAGTGGTAAGGCAAGAGGGGGACTGACGCTCCCTAGTTCTGATGCAGTTTTCAACTTCGTTCGCATCCTGAGGACATGGATAAAGTTAAAAGTTGGAGAGCAATACAAAAAACAAAATGAGGAGGGCGCTCTGCGGTTTTCGCAGGGCCATTTTGAATGAAACATCAGGGCGCATGTTCTAACGCTGCTCGACCATATAAAACTCCTCCTAGCCGCGGTCATGCGGCTCGGAAATTGGGGGACCCAGTTCTGGCGGGTCCAATCTTCTACCTATCTAGCATGTATCACCTATCCAGTAGCAGTGGGAGAAAGCAGAGACTGAGGTGGGAGACAGCAGCTCCCGAGCCGACAAGGAGCAGGGAGGGAAAGCGGTTGCGGCAACGGCGTCCTGCAAGCACCGTGCGCCATGATGTGAAGGGGTGGAGAAAATCTCTCCCTGACAGGGCACTGTCGTGATCAAACAGGTTGCCAACACCTGCTATACACATCATAATACCTCCATTATGTTACCATTTACCCTTATAATGCAGCAATATAGCCTCTAATGTCACATCATAAAGCCCCTAATGCCACCTATAATGCCATATAGCTCCGTTATTTTACCATACAGCATCATAATGTCTCCTAGAGAATCATGTAGCCACATAAGGATACCATATATCCTCATAGAGCCATCGTGTTACGCTCTGTTACCATATACCCTCATATATCCATCATGTAGCGCCATGATGTTAGTACATAGCCACAATGTCAATACCATGCCTTATTTAACTCAAATAATCTCTTAACTTCTATACGTGATTGCCCATTTTTCTATTATGGGCTGAAGTTTTCATATAAAAAAAAAGTTTGCAAAACTAAATTTCAGATCTTGCAAAAAGAAGTCTCTTAGTATTCCATCCTGCAGGCTGAATTCACAGATTATTTACAGCCTTTGTTCCCGCGCACAATACTGGTCTGTAACCGCCGTGATTTTCAGATTGGAATAATTGCAGGGAGATGCTTTATGTATGGGAACACAATGGTGGAAATTGGCTCAAGACTCTCACTGTCCTAATCGTCTTCAGCTGAAGAGTGGCGGTGCTCGTCCCCATCTTCTGTGACAGCTCATTGAGGAATCAACATGTCAGCTTCTCTTATAGGGGACCGTCAACTTTTAACCCGTTCAGGACCAGAGGCCCTTCAAAATATGGGGAATAAAACAGATTCCATTCCACCGAGTGACTGAGGAGTCCTAGGAGCTGTCCAGTGCTGATCCCTGGTAATAGGGAAATCCAGATGTAGCGCCACAATACACACCGATCAATACCGTGCCGCAAAAAAACAGCTCTGACCCGTCAAGGCATGGACTCCACCAGACCTCTGGAGGTTCCTGGCACAAGCCGTCAGCAGCAGATTCTTTAAGTCCTGTAGGTTGCGAGGTGCGGCCACCATGGATCGGACTTGTTTTTCCACAGATGATCGATTGCATAAGATCTGGTGAATTTGGAGACAAGTCAACACCTTGAATTTATTGTCATGTTCCTTAAACCATTCCTGAACAATGTTTGCAGTGTGGCGGGGGCATTATCATGCTGAAAGGGGGCACTGCCATTAGGAATACCGTTACAATGAAGGGGATACTGGTCTGCAGCAATGTTTAGGTCGGTGGCACATGTTACATCCACATGAATGTCAGGACACAAGGTTTCCCAGCAGAACATCGTCCAGATCATCACACTGCCTCTACCGACTTGTCTTCTTCCCATAATGCATCCTGGTGCCATCTCCTCCACAGGTAAGCGGCGCACGCGCACCCGGCCGTCCACATGATGTAAAAGAAACGTGATCCGACCAGGCCACCAACTTCCATTGCTGCATGGTCCAGTTCTGATGATCGCGTGACCATTGAAGGGACTTTTCGGCAGTGGACAGGGGTCAGCATGGGCACTCTGACCGGTCTGCGGCCCCTGGATGAAGAAGGCTTACCTAGTGGTTTTTGGTTTGTGCGCCTCTAGTAAATAGCAATGGCTAAAACTCCACCTAAGGCTTTGTTCACATCTGCGGCAGGGTCCCGTTCTGACAAACTGTCGAAGCTTCCTGTCAGAACAGGACCCTGATTGAAATAAACGGAAACCATAGGTTTCTGTTTGCATGACCATTGATTTCAATGGTGACGGATCCGGTGCCAATGGTTTCCGTTTGTCTCAGTGGTGCCAGGGTTCGGTCGTTGTGACGGAATCAATACCGTAGTCGACTGCCATATTCATTCCGTCAAAACAACGGAACCCTTGCACAACTGACACAAACGGAAACCATTGGCACCGTCGGAACTCAATGGGCAGATGTTTGGAGGCGTTCTGCTTCCGATATTTCAGCCATTTTTCGGGGAGTTTACGGTCTGAAAAACGGCTGAAAACACTCTGTGTGAACATACCCTTATACTCCAGAGCTGTACTCACTATTCTGCTGGTGGAGTCACTGTGTACATACATTACTTATCCTGTACTGATCCTGAGTAACATCATGTATTATACTCCAGAGCTGCACTCACTATTCTACTGGTGGAGTCACTGTGTACATACATTACATTACTTATCCTGTACTGATCCTGAGTTATATCCTGTATTATACTCCAGAGCTGCACTCACTATTCTGCTGGTGGAGTCACTGTGTACATACATTACATTACTTATCCTGTACTGATCCTGAGTTACATCCTGTATTATACTCCAGAGCTGCACTCACTATTCTGCTGGTGGGGTCACTGTGTACATACATTACATTACTTATCCTGTACTGATCCTGAGTTACATCCTGTATTATACTCCAGAGCTGAACTCACTATTCTGCTGGTGGAGTCACTGTGTACATAGATTACATTACTTATCCTGTACTGATCCTGAGTTACATCCTGTATTATACTCCAGAGCTGCACTCCGTATTCTGCTGGTGGAGTCACTGTGCACATACATTACATTACTTATCCTGTACTGATCCTGAGTTACATCCTGTATTATACTCCAGAGCTGTACTCACTATTCTGCTGGTGGAGTCACTGTGCACATACATTACATTACTTATCCTGTACTGATCCTGAGTTACATCCTGTATTATACTCCAGAGCTGCACTCACTATTCTGCTGGTGGAGTCACTGTGCACATACATTACATTACTTATCCTGTACTGATCCTGAGTTACACCCTCTATTATATTCTAAAGTTGCACTCACTATTCTGTGGCTTTAGCAGTGAAATCCACCAGCATTCGCTACTTGTTCAGTGTCTGCATTTTACCCCAAAAATTTATTTGAGCCAGAATAGGATTGTATTTGATGAAAGTTAGATTTCTATGTGATGATGATTAAATGCACTGCGATAAATGGGTTCTCGATTGCATGTGAAAGTCAAATGCTGTTAAGTGACTTTTATAGCTAAAATTGTTGTCAATTTTTTTTTTCTAGTAAAAAAAAATAAAATAAAGATGTTTTTTTCTAACAAAAACGTTTGGACCAGAATGTCGACCCTAGAACACCAATTTGTATTAATATATGTGCTCTCTCTTCTGATACAGAGCTCCAAATCCCCTACACAGACAGTGCAGGTAAATCAAAACATTCTGTCTGCCTGCAGCCACCACTAGGGGGAGCTTACTGCATACAACTTACACAATAATAAAGAAGTATGGAGTATTATGCTCCCAAGTTCCCCCTAGTGGTGACTGCAGGCGTTTTCAGAAATAAGATATTCAACAAGTCTTAAAGGGAACCTCTCACCAGCATTTCATCTAAGGAACTCTCCTCACCCCTCGCTGGCCGCTGCTGTCAAAAGTTAATTGCCATTATCCCCTCTCCTAAACTCCTCCTCCGACCGTAAAGAACGGTCTGCAAACATTTTCCACCTTTTATGGTAATAATTCGGCAGTCTCGTTCATTCCTCTCTTTATACCCGGCCACCGCCGGAAACTGGTCCGTCCTGAATGCCAACATCTCGTCTGAGATAGCGCACATGCGCCCGTCGTGTATGCTTTGACGCCCTTCCCTGCTTCGTCCAGGCCTCGAATCTAGTTACTGCGCATGCACCGCTATGATGTTGCATTGTGCGCACGCACCAGAACAGGACATTGATGCGCAAGCGCAGGATTTCATGTGTGCTGGGGGGAGGCGAGGAGCTGTCAATCAAAAGTAAGGAGGCGGGGTTAACTCGGAAAGGCTTGAGGAATGAAGATATGACTCTCATGCTCATTCGCATACGGCGCGGGAACACTAAAAAACTGAATACTAAATGTACAGAGACGACTTAGAAGATAATTATAGATTAGATAAAAATGTTTTCCACTACCACCAGGTATTGCCGGTTTAACAGGTGAAATGCTGGCGACAGGTTCCCTTTAAGATACAGTGCTCCGAGTAAATCAATGTCACTCTTCTGACATGCTTGATATGTACGAAAAAAGACTTTCAGTGGAAATCCCCATAGAGGCAGCCCCCTTAAAGGAGAATTATCATAATATAATAGAATAATAGTTTTTTATCTCACTTTTCCTTGTGGTCGTCTCTGTCTACACACAAATCTGAGCATGGATTCGCCAACTGGAGCTCAAGGATCTGCTCTTTGGGTCCATGTGATGGATAATTATACAATATTGCTGCTTTCTTGAGGTCCTAGAAGAAAAACATTCTGATCTATGTAAAGGCTTTGTGGAAATGTACGCGGGATTGAGTGTGACTTGAGTAAACATTACATCTCCACAATACACTACATCATACTGTATCATGATCAGTACAGACAATGAACCAGCAGGGGGCACATGTTACATAGTTACATAGTTAGTACGGCTGAAAAAAGACACATGTCCATCAAGTTCAACCAAGGGACGGGAAAAGGGAAGGAAAAATTTCTACACATAGGAGCTTATATTTTTTTGTTCTAGGAAATTATCTAAGCCTTTTTTGCAGCATCCCCTGTCCCTGCTGTGACCAGCTCCTGCGGTGTCTACTGTCCCTGCTGTGACGGCTCCTGCGGTGACTATTCCATAAATTCACCGTTCTCACTGTAAAGAAGCCTTGTCGCCTCTGCAGCTTGAACCTTTTTTTCTCCAGACGGAGGGAGTGCCCCCTTGTTTTTTTAGGGGGTTTTACAAGGAACAGGATTTCACCATATTTTTTGTATGTGCCATTAATATATTTATATAAGTTAATCATGTCCCCCCTTAGTCGACTTTTTTCAAGGCTAAATAGGTTTAATTCTTTCAATCTTTCCTCATAACTTAGATTCTCCGCGCCCCTAATTAGCTTCGTTGCTCTTCTTTGTATTTTTTCCAATTCCAGGGCATCCTTTCTATGAACTTGAGCCCAGAACTGAACTGCATATTCTAGATGAGGCCTCACTAATGCTTTGTAAAGTGGTAATATTACATCCCTATCCCGTGTGTCCATGCCTCTTTTAATACACGACAATATCCTGCTGGCCTTTGAAGCAGCTGATTGACACTGCATGCTGTTATTGAGTTTATGATTTACAAGTACACCCAGATCCTTCTCAACAAGTGAATCCGCCAGTGTAGCTCCCCCTAGGACATATGATGCATGCAGGTTGTTGGTACCAAGATGCATAACTTTACATTTATCTACATTAAACTTCATCTGCCAAGTGGACGCCCAAACACTTAGTTTGTTTAAATCTGCCTGTAATTCACAAACATCTTCCATAGACTGAACTATATTACATAGCTTGGTGTCATCTGCAAAAATAGAAATAGTGCTATTAATCCCATCCTCTATATCATTAATAAATAAGTTGAATAATAGTGGTCCCAGCACTGAACCCTGGGGTACACCACTTATAACCGGTGACCATTCAGAGAAGGAATCATTGACCACAACTCTCTGGATACGGTCCTTGAGCCAATTCTCAATCCAATTACAAACTATATTTTCTAAACCTATAGTCCTTAATTTACCCATTAGGCGTCTATGGGGGACAGTGTCAAATGCCTTTGCAAAGTCCAAAAACACTAAATCCACAGCGGCCCCTCTGTCTAGACTTCTGCTCACCTCTTCATAAAAACAGATTAGGTTAGTTTGACAACTTCTGTCCTTAGTAAAACCGTGCTGGCTGTCACTTATAATGCTATTTATTGTCACATAATCCTGTATATAGTCCCTCAATAGCCCCTCAAACATTTTCCCCACGATGGATGTTAAGCTTACTGGTCTATAATTACCCGGGGAAGACCTAGAGCCCTTTTTGAAAATAGGCACCACATTTGCCCTGCGCCAGTCCCTTGGCACTATACCAGTCACTAGAGATTCTCTGAATATTATGAAAAGGGGGACAGAAATAACTGAACTAAGCTCTTTAAGAACTCTAGGGTGTAGCCCATCTGGTCCCGGGGCCTTGTGTACATTTATTTTATTTAATTTAGCTTGGACCATCTCTACATTCATCCAATTCAGTATATCAACTGATATATTAACAGCACCGGCAGCGGCTACATCAGCTGCTCTTTCTTCAGTTGTATATACAGAGCTAAAGAACCCATTTAGTAACTCTGCCTTCTCTTGATCCCCTGTGATCAACTCCCCATTACCATTATCTAGGGGTCCTACATGTTCAGACCTTGGCTTTTTAGCATTTATATGCTTGAAGAATTTTTTAGGATTTGTTTTACTATCCTTGGCCACCTGCCTTTCATTTTGTATTTTTGCTAATTTTATTACATTTTTACAGATTTTATTAAGCTCTTTATATTTTACAAAGGCTACAGCTGTACCCTCAGATTTGTATTTTTTAAATGCCCTTTTTTTGTCATGTATTGCCCCTTTCACAGAAGCTGTAAGCCATGTGGGGTTTAATTTGAGTTGTTTATACTTGTTACCTATAGGAATACATTTTGCACTATAATAACTCAAAGTAGATTTGAAAATCTCCCATTTATCATTTGTTCCATTATTTGACATTAGTTCTTCCCAGTCTATATCCTGAATTGCAGCCCTCATCCTGGGGAAATTGTATGGTTTCTAATGTCTAATATAAGCTCTGTCTTCTTAACCCTTTAGAAACAGTGAGAATCCTAAATCTGAGGAGTCAGGGCTGTGAAGTTGAATTGCTAAGCAGATTGTTTCCAAGGAGGCGGGGCTTCTGCCACTTAAAGGGGTTTTCCATAAATAGAATGATCTTTTTCCCAAGGGCTGCATTTGGCACGGCAGCGTTCTTTTGAATGAGGCTAAGTTGCAATACCAGAAACAGCCCATGGACTAAGGGGGCACTGTTTCTGGGGGGAAAAAAAACAGACCCTTTTTTCTAATTTACTTTAATTGGCATGAGTGGATTTAGTAGTACCCAATACAGTAGTTCAGCTTTGGTAGGATGGCATACACATGCCCTAATTTACGGGTAACTAGATAGTTGCATTGCACTTTCTTTAGGACAAATTCCATTTCAATTAGAAATTAAACTTTATACAATGCCCCTATCAAAACTAGCTGAACTTATGAGCGCCAATGTGACCACTAAATTGCCCCAAAGTGCCAGTCAGGGGGTTGCAATATAACTTGCCATATATGCTCCTCCCCTCTGTAATCCTCCTCAACCAATCAGGCAGAGCTGAGAGAGGTCACCTGACATATTCCTCAGTAACCACAAATTTGTGTTTTTTTTTCCCAAATGGCTTCTGGTCCCTAACTGGCACTTTGGGGTCCCCTGACTGGCACTTTGGGTGGAACTTAGTGGGTGCAATTGTGGCCATTAGATCGGTAGGACATTGAGTCAACGCAATAATCTAAGGGAGAAAGTCCTGGTGATAAGTCCCCTTTAAGAAAATTCCTTAGGGAATACGGGTAACGATATTCAGTAGAGAACAGAACAGAATAAAAGAGATTCAAAGGAGCTGTAATCACAGTGATCGAGGGCGGGAAAGTCCTAAAACATCTTGTACTACAGAATAATAGGGACATTTTTACCATTAAGATTGTATTTTCGAAAAGTAGAACAGACATTCGGCAAATTTTTCGGCGATGATATTTGGGGTCGGCCCTTTCTTTTTGTACAAACATGAGACGATTGTTTTCAATGACGAAAAGGAAAAATGTAATTCAAGAGGAATGGGGGACAGGAGGGAAAAAAATATTAGTGCAGTTTGGTTTAAATGGGCTGTGCTTGTGTTCTGGGGGAACCCCATACAATCACGGATGATCCCAGGAGCTCCCCGGAGAGGGATGCCCTAAATAGAGCTTGGGGGGGGGTTCTGCAAATTGAGATGGGAATGGTAAATATGCCATTTATAAGGGTGGCCATAGGCACAGATAGATAGTGAGAGGTGTGTTCTTCTGCACAATGTGGCAGCACATAAAGGGTCTGATCCTACCCTGCTCTAGGAAAAAAGGGATCAGGTCAGGGAACACTTTGCAAAGAATTGGAGAACCTTTGTGAGGTCATTACCTATATGATGGTCAACCCGTATGCTAGTATGAACAGAAGAAAGAACCACAAAATGAATGCTTAACCCCTTAAGGACGCAGCCTAGTTTGGGCCTTAAAGAGGCTCTGTCACCAGATTTTGCAACCCCTATCTGCTATTGCAGCAGATAGGCGCTGCAATGTAGATTACAGTAACGTTTTTATTTTAAAAAAACGAGCATTTTTGGCCAAGTTATGACCATTTTTGTAGTTATGCAAATGAGGCTTGCACAAGTCCAAGTGGGTGTGTTTAAAAGTAAAAGTCCAAGTGGGCGTGTATTATGTGCGTACATCGGGGCGTTTTTAATACTTTCACTAGCTGGGCGCTCTGATGAGAAGTAACATCCTCTTCTCTTCAGAACGCCCAGCTTGTGACAGTGCAGATCTGTGACGTCACTCACAGGTCCTGCATCGTGACGGCCACATCGGCACCAGAGGCTACAGTTGATTCTGCAGCAGCATCAGCGTTTGCAGGTAAGTCGATCTTACCTGCAAACGCTGATGCTGCTGCAGAATCAACTGTAGCCTCTGCTGCCGTCACGATGCAGGACCTGTGAGTGACGTCACAGATCTGCACTGTCAGAAGCTGGGCGTTCTGAAGAGAAGAGGATGTTACTTCTCTTCAGAGCGCCCAGCTAGTAAAAGTATTAAAAACGCCCCGATGTACGCACATAATACACGCCCACTTGGACTTTTACTTTTAAACACACCCACTTGGACTTTTGCAAGCCTCATTTGCAGAACTACAAAAATGGTCATAACTTGGCCAAAAATGCTCGTTTTTTAAAAATAAAAACGTTACTGTAATCTACATTGCAGCGCCGATCTGCTGCAATAGCAGATAGGGGTTGCAAAATCTGGTGACAGAGCCTCTTTAAGGCTCAGAGCCCATTTTTCAAATCTGACATATTTCACTTTATGTGGTAATAACGTCGGAATGCTTAAACCTATCCAAGCGATTCCGAGATTGTTTTCTCGTGACACTTTGGGCTTCATGTTCGTGGTAAAATTTGGTCGATATATTCAGTCTTTATTTGAGAAAAATTGCAAAATTTAGAGAAAATTTAGAAAAAATAGAATTTTTCAGAATTTAAATGCATCTGCTTGAAAAACAGACGGTTATACCACCCAAAATAGTTACTAGTTCACATTTCCCATATGTCTACTTTAGATTGCCATCGTTTTTTGAACATTATTTTATTTTTCTTGGACGTTACAAGGCTTAGAACATAAACAGCAATTTCTCATATTTTTAAGAAAATTTCAAAAGCCTTTTATTTAAGGTACCTGTTCAGTTCTGAAGTGGCTTTGTGGGTCCTATGTATTAGAAACCCCCATAAAGCACCCCATTTTAAAAACTAGACCCCTCAAAGTATTCAAAACAGCATTTAGAAAGTTTTTTAACCCTTCAGGCATTTCACAGGAATTAAAGCACAGTGGAGGTGAAATTTGCAAATTTCGTTTTTCTTTCTGAATTTCAATTTTATTCTATTTTTTTTCTGTAACAAAGAAGCTTTTACCAGAGAAACACTACTAAATATGTATTGTCCAGATTCTTCAGTTTTTAGAAATGTCCCACATGTGGCTCTAGTGCGCTCGTGGACTAAAACACAAGCCCTAGAAGCAAAGAAGCACCTAGTGCATTTTGGTGGTGCTTTTTTATTAGCATATATTTTAGGCAGCATGCCAGGTTTGGAGAGGTGTTGAGGTGCCAAAACAGTAGGAATCCCCCAAAACTGACCCCATTTTGGAAACTGCACCCCTCAAGGAATTAATTTATGGTTATTGTTACCATTTTGACCCCGTAGTTTTTTCACAGCGCGTATTTGAATTGGGCTGTGAAATGAAAAAAATGACAATTTTTCCAATAAGATGTAGTTTTGGCTCAAAATGTCTTATTTTCACAACGAATAAAATACCCCATTTTGTTGCCAAATTTCTCCTGAGTGCGGCAATACCCTATTTGTGGCCATAAACTGCCGTTTGGGCCCATGGGAGGTATTAGAAGGAAAGGAGCGCTGTGTGTTCTTTGGAGCCCAGATTTTGCTGGATTGGTTTTCGGGTGCCATGTCGCATTTGCAGAGACCCAAAGGTATCAAAGCAATGGAAACCCACCAGAAGTGACCCCATTTTGGAAACTACACCCCTCAAGGAATTCATTTATGGGTGTTGTGACCATTTAGACTCCACAGTTTTTTCACAGAATTTATTTGAATTGGGCTGTGAATTCAAAAAAATGTAATTTTTTCCAATAAGAGGTAGTTTTGGCTCAAAATTTCTTATTTTCACAAGGAATAAAATACCCCAATTTGTTGCCCAATTTGTCCTGAGTGCGGCAATAGCCCATTTGTGGTGATAAACTGCCGTTTGGGCCCATGGGAGGCCTCAGAAGGAAAGGAGCGCTATGTGTTCTTTGGAGCCCAGATTTTGCTGGATTGGTTTTCGGGTGCCATGTCGCATTTGCAGAGCCCCAGAGGTATCAAAGCAATGGAAACCCACCAGAAGTCACCCCATTTTGGAAACTACACCCCTCAAAGAATTTATTTATGGGTGTTGTGACCATTTAGACCCCACAGTTTTTTCACAGAATTTATTTGAATTGGGCTGTGAATTAAAAAAATATATATTTTTTCCAATAAGAGGTAGTTTTGGCTCAAAATTTCTTATTTTCACAAGGAATAAAATACCGCATTTTGTTGCCCAATTTGTCCTGAGTGTGGCAATACCCTATTTGTGGTGATAAACTGCCGTTTGGGCCCATGGGAGGGCTCAGAAGGAAAGGACCACCATGTGGCCTACTGGAAATTTTCTGGTGCTAAGTCGTGTGTGCAGAAGCCCCTGAGGTATCAGTACAGTTGAAACCCCCGAGAAGTTACCCCGTTTTAAAAACGACACCCCTTAAGGAATTCATCTAGAGGTGTAGTGAGCATTTTGACCCCACAGGTATTGTGTAAAAGATAATGCGCAGCAGATGGTGCAGAGTGAGATTTGCAATTTTCTATATGTCCGATATATTGTGCCCAGCATGTGCCACCGGAGACATACACCCCATAAACTGTAATGTGGGCTCTCCCGGGTACGGCAATACCCTACATGTGGCTGTTATTAGCTGCCTGGGCACACGGCAGGGCTCAGAAGGACCACCATTTGGCCTACTGGAGCTTTTCTGGTGCTAAGTCATGTATGCAGAAGCCCCTGAGGTACCAGTACAGTTGAAACCCCCAAGAAGTGACCCTGTTTTAAAATCTACACCCCTTAAGGCATTCATCTAGAGGTGTAGTGAGCATTTTGACCCCACAGGTATTGTGTAAAAGATAATGTGCAGCAGTTGGTGCAGAGTGAAATTTGCAATTTTCTATACATATATGCCAATTCAGTGTCCGATATATTGTGCCCAGCATGCGCCACCGGAGATATACACCTCATAAACTGTAATGTTGGCTCTCCCGGGTACGGCAATACCCTACATGTGGCTGTTATCAGCTGCCTGGGCACACAGCAGGGCTCAGAGGGGAAAGATGAGGAGGGGTAAGCTGTGCGAAGTGGATCAGAGCGAGTAAAACTGGGGTAAATTAAAAATAAAGGGATGGATGATAAATTTTAAAACACTTTCATACAGAGCTCTGGTTTTTCGGGACACGCGTCACATTGATATATTGTGTCCTTCCTTATCCCCCTCTTATAGCAGACTCTGCACCTCTTTTGACTTTTTCCCTTCTTGCCAGTTTGGGGAACTTCTCCTAAAAAGTGTTGCCCTGGTACGATGCCTGTGGCCCCGCTTCCAGAAGTACTGTAAGGCTTCAGGACTTGATCTGACAAGTCCACCCCTCCCATGTACCTATTGTAGTCCAGGATGCAGTCTGGTTTGGGGGTCTCTGTACTGGTACCTCGTACAGGTACATGGGTACTGGTGTGGCATCTCCCTGGTCTTGTACTTGACACACAATATGTTGCTGCTAGATTGTGCCCTGCTCTCACCCCTTCTGAGTGTTTGCCCAAGCAGAGTCTTAGGGAGGCCTCTCAGGTTTCTTCTAGCAGTGCCGCATGCCGCAGGACTTCTGGAAGCGAGGCAGTTGAAGAGTGGGACGCTGGTATAAAAATTATCCAGGTAGAGGTGGTAACCCTGGTCCAGCAGTGGGTGCACCAAATCCCACACAATTTTTGTATTAACTCCCAGTAAGGGGGGGCATTCTGGGGGCTGAGTACTGGTGTCCTTCCCTTTATATATCCTAAACCTGTAGGTATACCCTGATGCACTCTCGCACAGCTCATACATCTTCACGCCATACCTTGCCCTCTTACCCGGCAGGTACTGGCGGAATTGAAGCCTCCCTTTCAAATGTACCAGGGATTCATCTATAGAAATACACTTCTCGGGGGTGAATGCTGGGAAAACCGGGCACTGAAATGGTCTAATAGGGGTCTCCGTTTATACAAACGGTCAAAACTGGGGTCATCTCGGGGTGGGCACGGCTCATTATCAGTATAATGTAAGAAGCCAAGTATTGCCTCATTTTTATTTTATTTTTTAGTTTCCAGCTCAGTTCTGAAGTTGCTTTGAGGGGCCCATATATTAGACACCCTTATCAAACACCCCATTTCAGAAACTAGACCCCTCAAAGTATTCACAACAGCATTTAAAAAGTTTATTAACCCTTTAGGTGTTTCACAGGAATTTAGAGCAAAGTAGAGGTGAAATTTAATTAATTTAATTTATTAGGCACCATGTCCGGTTTGAAGAGGTCTTGTGGTGCTAAAACAGTGGAAACCCCCCAAAAGTGACCCCTTTTTGGAAACTAGAGACCTTGAGGAATCCATTGTAGTTTTCTTGGGGTGCATGCGACTTTTTGATCAGTTTTTATTCTAATTTTAGGTGGCGTGGTGACTAAAAAAACAGCAATTTTACTATTGTTTTTTATGAAATTTTTTTTACAGCGTTCACCGTGCGCTATAAATGACATATTCACTTTATTCTGCGGGGCGATACGATTACGGCGATACCAGATGTTTATACTTTTATTTTATGTCTTATGGCGTTTGCACAATAAAATACATTTTGTAAAATATCATTCCCTTTTTGTGTTACCTTATTCTAAGAGCCAGAACTGTTTTATTTTTCCATCAGGAAAGCCGTGCGAGGACTTATTTTTTGCGTAACGAACTGTAGTTTTGATCAGGACCATTTTTCGGTACATGCGACTTTTTGATCTCTTTTTATTCCATTTTTTGGGAGGTGAAGTGACCAAACAATTGTGATTGTGGTACGGTTTATTATTATTTTCTCTTACGGCGTTCACCGCACGGGATAAATAACGACATCGTTTTGTAGTTCAGGCCGTTACGGACGCGGCGATACCAATTATGTATAGTTTATTTGTTTATTTATATATTTTTATTAATAATAAAGAACTGATAAGGGAAAAAGGGGGACTTTTACTTTTATTACTTTTAAATCTTTTATTTTCTTATTTTTACACAACTTTTTTTTACTTTTTGACACTTTTTTTACTTTGTCCCACTAGGGGACATGAGGGCAGGAGGCTCTGATCGCTATTCTAATACACTGCACTACATACGTAGTGCAGTGTATTAGAGCTGTCAGCTGTTCGCTGACTGCAAGCATAGTGGGTCCTGATTTTGTCGGGACCCACTAGGCTTCCGTCGATGGCGTAGACAGAGTCCATTGTTAGGATTCTGGTTGCCATAGTAGCCATCACGGCCCGCTATCGTGTAGCAGGCCGGCGATGGCAGCTTAACCCCTAAGAAGCCGCGATCGCTATTGAACGCGGCTTCTAAGGGGTTAATCGGCGGGGACCACCGCGATCGGTCCCTGCACACTAAGCTGTGATAGCCTGCTGTCGGAAACAGCAGGTATCACAGCTCAAACACGCGTCGGGATTAAATGGCGCCGTGTTTACTCAGGTCAGTACTATTACTGACCTGAGCGCGAACGATGTACTTAGCGCGACGTAATAGTACTGACCTGAGCGCGAAGGGGTTAAAGTGGCAGCCTTATTTTCATAAACAGAAGGGCTGTGATGACTAATGTGACTGTCTGTCAGTTATTCATTAGGCCCCCAGGCTGCCATGACGACCATCGGCACCCTGCGATCGCATCGCGGGTAACCTAATGGGATGCCAGTTCTTTATTAACCGCTCGATCTAAGTGGTTAAACATCCGGGATAGAAAATACAGTACCTCCCATCTCGGCTGTTACAGTAAAGAGCCTACTCCATACTTCCCCTTCCCGGCTACGATGTACAGTTACATCAAATGTTGGGAAGAAGTTAAAAAATAATCCTAAAATCTTTAAATTTTCATATAGATCACTGAGCCTCACAATAGACTGACCCTTCCTGTTCAGTAGAGATTACTTCTCACCAATCATTACCATCACAGGCAAGATTACACTGACAGGTAACACCTATCTATATATATATATATATATATATATATATATATATATATATATATATATATAACACAGGATCCACCATTCATAATAGACTGACCCTCCCTGTTCTGTAGAGATCACTTATCACCATCTCATTATCATCTCAGGCAGGATTACACTGACAGGTAACACCTCTATATAGAGAACACAGGATCACCATTCATAATAGACTGACCCTTCTGTTCTGTACAGATCACTTCTCAGCAGTCATTACCATCACAGGCAGGATTACACTGACAGGTAACACCTATATAAAGATAACGCAGGATCCACCTTTCACAATAGACAGATCCTTCCTGTTCTGTACAGATCACTTCTCAGCAGTCATTACCATCACAGGCAGGATTACACTGACAGGTAACACCTATATAAAGATAACACAGGATCCACCTTTCACAATAGACAGATCCTTCCTGTTCTGTACAGATCACTTCTCAGCAGTCATTACCATCACAGGCAGGATTACACTGACAGGTAACACCTATATAAAGATAACGCAGTATCCACCTTTCACAATAGACAGATCCTTCCTGTTCTGTAGAGATTACTTCTCGGCTGTCATCTCATCATCATAGGTAGGATTACACTGACAGGTAACACCTAAGTATAGATAACACAGGACCCACCATTCATAATAGATTAATTCTTCCTTTTCTGTAGAGATCACATATCAGCAGTCACTCTTTATTATCACAGGTGAGATTAAACTGACAGGTGACACCTATATATATATATATATAGATAACACAGGATCTGGAGTTAATTAGTCACAAATGTAAAGTGACAATCTATTGGTTATATTAACGAACATAAAAGTATGGTTGTCGGTTAATAGGAAGGGTGACAATGGACCAGGGATTATGGTTGTCACCAGTAGTAGGTGAGGTGACAATCATGAACAGGAGAATGGTCGGCGTCCATAAATGCTGCTTCCTGAAGATCAGTCTGGTTTTCATGAACACGATGCAAAGTGAATATAAACTGAAAACAATCGGACGAGTCAGTAACGAAAGGTTTTTCTTTAATTACAAAATACATTTTTTAGAAGAAAAAACAAAATCTATACAATATACAATTTAAAAAAAATCATAAAAACACAAATACACCTGTATACAAGGATATCATATAAAGTAGTACCATTTGTGGACACGTTTCTACAGAAGGATATATCTACATTGTGGGATATTACACTACTAATCTATATCCCAACATTGTGATTACGTATTAATATACTGGATCCGACATATAAAATAACACTGTGTCTCTATAACTTGGATAAAAATGAAGAAATGTAGCATAGAACTGAACTGAGAATTAAAGGGCTTGTCTAGTCTTATGTAATTAAATCTTCAAGGGGTTCTCCACTTTGGACAATCCCATTCTGTTAAAAAAAATCCCTTGAAAACAAGATTACCGCAGGGTGTCCTGCTGCTGGGACCTCCAGCGATCAGTTGTAATATGCAGTGGATCCAGGAAGCAAGTATTCAGTTGCCCTGCAGCACCGCCACAGGTTAAATGAAGTATTACATGGTACCCACTAAATGCAATGGACGGTCTATGTAATGCACGGATACCCAGATTTGTAGTCGCTCTTGCTAAATGAACTCCGACTGCCCTAAAGGGGTATTAGCGAATGGGTTTACTAAACCCCTTTAGATCATTGCATATTAAAAAGTTCTGGAACCTATTAAATATACTTCGTGTTTTAATTTCTCTCCATTTTTACAATCTCTGCTTGCGGTCAGTAAATGGAAAAAAATTGGTTTCTTCAGTACCTGCGGTTCGTTGCAATGTATCAATGTAGGTAACAGCTATCAGTCTGGAGTCCAGGACAGGAGAGAGATTTGTGCTGCTGCTGTATTAAACACCTACAGATTGATACACTGTAACAAGTCAATAAGCTGTCTGAGCAGTACAAGGTCTGGATGTTTTTTTTTTGCCTTAATAATGTATACGAAAAAATTACTATTCACCGACAACAAGCAGAGACCTTGAAAATGATGAGGAATTGAAACGCAAAGGATATTAGAACGTCGTAGGCCTTTTCCTTATGCAACGATTGAGCTTTATTTACGAGAGTGGACGAGCCCTTGAAGCTGGACACAGGGGTTCGAATTTTTAGGATCCATCTATGAGGCCTATCAGACCGCCAACAGAGCTCTGCCGTCAGGGAGAACAAGGACCCCGGTAGGCTGGAATTTAACCAGTAAGCTGCAGAGGGGGACTGGCTTTATATCAAACCTCTGTGTGGCTCATTTATGGCTCAAATCGTATTCTGCAGGAATCCGGGAGAATCGGAATTGATTGTAAGCAGTTTAGAAGTGTGTCGCCACCTTTTAGATACTTTGAATTACTTATCTTGTACCGACAGAGTTGTATCGTTTTCTTCTCTATTCATATCCAAAGCGACTTTCAAAAAACACTGCTGGTTGCCCTTGGAAACGGACTGCGGTTTGTCTACGCTCTGCTGAATGTCATGTGACCTAACTGTGTTTAAATGTCATATGATCTCCCACTGCACTGCTGGTAAAAGTAACAGAGTATTAAACCCAGCTTTGGGTGGGACTAGAGCATAAGAAATCTTGTAAGTGGCCTAACATATTTAACAACTTGGAATGAGTAGCACAGATTTTTGCAGAACTAGAGTTGCAAAGAAGGGAAAAAAGGCTTCCCAGATGAGTTAACCCTGAGAATTGCACTTTGGATAGAAAAACAATGTACTAACAAGCCATAATGTCATATACAAACACCACTCAAGAGTTTTACCATTTCTACAACTGATACTTAAAGTGTAGCTAAAGATTTGACAAACTTCTTACATGTCATAGTGACGTGTCAGAAGTTTGGATTGGTGGGGGTCTGAGCACTGAGACCCCCACCAATCATTAGAACGAAGCAGCTGAAGCGATCGTGTGAACGCTCAGCCGCTTCGTGTCTGTTCGGCTTTTCCCGGTAGCCGATGTATCAGGGTACGGGCTCATAGACTTTCTATTAAGTCCAAACACTGATACATTTATTTCCGGAAAAAGCCAAAACAGACATGAAGCGGCTGAGCGCTCACACGAGCGCTTCAGCTACTTCATTCTAGTGATTGATGGGGGTCTCAGTGCTCAGACCCCCACCAATCCAAACTTCTGACACGTCACTATGACATGTAAGAAGTTTGTCAAATCTTTAGCTAAACTTTAACAGCAAAAGATACTCCTCAGATCCGAATATTAATACTAACCCCTTACCAGGTCTGATGGTCTGTACCCTGCACTGAATATGGAGTATGCCCCCATCGGATGGTAGTCGCAGGCTGGGTACCTGACTTGACTTTGTGTAAGTATTATGGGTTAGAAGTTAACACTGCGTTTGAAGCCTCGCTGGAACTAGTGGTGTAGCCGAGTTTCTTCAGGTCCTTGGTCACGATGCTGAAGGAAAGGGTGAGGAATCCTTGTGAACGGACCCTCGTGACTGCAAAGATACAAAGGAGATATATGTACAAGAATATAACCACTATATTACTGCCCCCTATAAACAAGAATATAACTACTATAATACTGCCCCTATATACAAGAATATAACTACTATAATACTGCTCCTATATACAAGAATATAACTACTATAATACTGCCCCTATATACAAGAATATAACTACTATAATACTGCTCCCTATATACTAGAATATAACTACTATAATACTGACCTATATACAAGAATATAACTACTATAATACTGCCCTATATACAAGAATATAACTACTATAATACTGCTCCCTATATACAGGAATATAACTACTATAATACTGCTCCTATATACAAGAATATAACTACTATAATACATTCCGCTATGTACAAGAATATAACTACTATAATACTGCTCCTATATACAAGAATATAACTACTATAATACTGCCTCCTGTATACAAGAATATAACTACTATAATACTGCTCCTATATACAAGAATATAACTACTTTAATACTAACCCTATATACAAGAATATAACTACTATAATACTGCCTCCTATATACAAGAATATAACTACTATAATACTGCTCCTATATACAAGACTATAACTACTATAATACTGCCCCTATATACAAGAATATAACTACTATAATACTACCCCTATATACAAGAATATAACTACTATAATACTGCCCCTATATACAAGAACTACTATAATACTGCCCCCTATATACAAGAATATAACTACTATAATACTGCTCCTATATACAAGAATATATCTACTATAATAATGCCCCTTATATACAAGAATATAACTACTATACTACTGCCTCCTATATACAAGAATATAACTACTATAATACTGCTCCTATATACAAGAATATAACTACTAGAATACTTCTCCTATATACAAGAATATATCTACTATAATAATGCCCCCTATATACAGGAATATAACTACTATAATACTGCCCCCTATATACAAGAATATAACTACTATAATACTGCTCCTATATACAAGAATATAACTACTATAATACTGCCCCTATATACAAGAATATAACTACTATAATAATGCCCCCTATATACAGGAATATAACTACTATAATACTGCCCCCTATATACAAGAATATAACTACTATAATACTGCCCCCTATATACAAGAATATAACTACTATAATACTACCCCTATATACAAGAATATAACTACTATAATACTGCTCCTATATACAAGAATATAACTACTATAATACTACCCCTATATACAAGAATATAACTACTATAATACTGCTCCTATATACAAGAATATAACTACTATAATACTGCTCCTATATACAAGAATATAACTACTATAATACTGCTCCTATATACAAGAATATAACTACTATAATACTACACCTATATACAAGAATATAACTACTATAATACTACCCCTATATACAAGAATATAACTACTATAATACTACCCCTATATACAAGAATATAACTACTATAATACTGCTCCTATATACAAGAATATAACTACTATAATACTGCTCCTATATACAAGAATATATCTACTATAATAATGCCCCCTATATACAGGAATATAACTACTATAATACTGCCCCTATATACAAGAATATAACTACTATAATAATGCCCCCTATATACAGGAATATAACTACTATAATACTGCCACTATATACAAGAATATAACTACTATAATACTGCTCCTATATACAAGAATATTACTACTATAAAACTGCCCCTATATACAAGAATATAACTACCATAATACTGCTCCCTATATACAAGAATATAACTACTATAATACTGCCCCCCTATACACAAGAATATAACTACTATAATACTGCCCCCTATATACAAGAATATAACTACCATAATACTGCTCCTATACACAAGAATATAACTACTATAATACTGCCCCCTATATACAAGAATATAACTACTATACTACTGCCTCCTATATACAAGAATATAACTACTATAATACTGCCCCTGTATACAAGAATATAACTACTATAATACTACCCCTATATACAAGAATATAACTACCATAATACTGCCCCTATATACAAGAACTACTATAATACTGCCCCCTATATACAAGAATATAACTACTATAATACTGCTCCTATATACAAGAATATAACTACTATAATACTGCCCCTATATACAAGAATATAACTACTATAATACTGCCCTCTATATACAAGAATATAACTACTATAATACTACCCCTATATACAAGAATATAACTACTATAATACTGCTCCTATATACAAGAATATAACTACTATAATACTGCTCCTATATACAAGAATATAACTACTATAATACTGCCTCCTGTATACAAGAATATAACTACTATAATACTGCCCCTATATACAAGAATATAACTACTATAATACTGCTCCTATATACAAGAATATAACTACTATAATACTGCTCCTATATACAAGAATATAACTACTATAATACTGCCCCTATATACAAGAATATAACTACTATAATACTAACCCTATATACAAGAATATAACTACTATAATACTAACCCTATATACAAGAATATAACTACTATAATACTACCCCTATATACAAGAATATAACTACCATAATACTGCCCCTATATACAAGAACTACTATAATACTGCCCCCTATATACAAGAATATAACTACTATAATACTGCTCCTATATACAAGAATATATCTACTATAATAATGCCCCTTATATACAGGAATATAACTACTATAATACTGCCTCCTATATACAAGAATATAACTACTATACTACTGCCTCCTATATACAAGAATATAACTACTATAATACTGCTCCTATATACAAGAATATAACTACTATAATACTGCCCCTATATACAAGAATATAACTACTATAATACTGTCCCTATATACAGGAATATAACTACTATAATACTGCCCCCTATATACAGGAATATAACTACTAGAATACTGCTCCTATATACAAGAATATAACTACTATAATACTGCCCCCTATATACAGGAATATAACTACTATAATAATGCCCCCTATATACAGGAATATAACTACTATAATACTGCCCCCTATATACAAGAATATAACTACTATAATACTGCTCCTATATACAAGAATATATCTACTATAATAATGCCCCCTATATACAGGAATATAACTACTATAATACTGCCCCCTATATACAAGAATATAACTACTATAATACTGCTCCTATATACAAGAATATAACTACTATAATACTGCCCCTATATACAAGAATATAACTACTATAATAATGCCCCCTATATACAGGAATATAACTACTATAATACTGCCCCCTATATACAAGAATATAACTACTATAATACTGCCCCTATATACAAGAATATAACTACTATAATACTGCCCCCTATATACAAGAATATAACTACTATAATACTGCCCCCTATATACAAGAATATAACTACTATAATACTGCCCCTATATACAAGAATATAACTACTATAATACTGCCCCCTATATACAAGAATATAACTACTATAATACTGCCCCTATATACAAGAATATAACTACTATAATACTGCCTCTATATACAAGAATATAACTACTATAATACTGCTCCTATATACAAGAATATAACTACTATAATACTGCTCCCTATATACAAGAATATAACTACTATAATACTGCTCCTATATACAAGAATATAACTACTATAATACTGCTCCCTATATACAAGAATATAACTACTATAATACTGCCCCCTATATACAAGAATATGACTACTATAATACTGCCCCCTATATACAAGAATATAACTACTATAATACTGCCTCCTATATACAAGAATATAACTACTATAATACTGCTCCCTATATACAAGAATATAACTACTATAATACTGCCCCCTATATACAAGAATATGACTACTATAATACTGCCTCCTATATACAAGAATATAACTACTATAATACTGCCCCTATATACAAGAATATAACTACTATAATACTGCCTCTATACACAAGAATATAACTACTATAATACTGCTCCTATATACAAGAATATAACTACTATAATACTGCTCCCTATATACAAGAATATAACTACTATAATACTGCTCCTATATACAAGAATATAACTACTATAATACTGCTCCCTATATACAAGAATATAACTACTATAATACTGCCCCCTATATACAAGAATATGACTACTATAATACTGCCTGTATATACAAGAATATAACTACTATAATACTGCCCCCTATATACAAGAATATAACTACTATAATACTGCCTCCTATATACAAGAATATAACTACTATAATACTGCTTCTATATACAAGAATATAACTACTATAATACTGCCCCTATATACAAGAATATAACTATTATAATACTGCCCCCTATATACAAGAATATAACTACTATAATACTGACCCTATATACAAGAATATAACTACTATAATACTGCCCCCTATATACAAGAATATAACTACTATAATACTGCCCCTATGTAAAAGACTAGAACTGCAATTATTATGCTCTTATAGGCAAGATTAGAAACCTGAACAGGTAGAACTAATAATTATGCCTGACTGCAGTATTATTTTATGGGTCATCGGGGTGCAGTGTTACTTCTTATATAATGTTATTTTCGGTTATTATAAATCTCATCTTCTGACAAAAAATTAAACTGAAGCTGTTCACTCCCTGGACCCCAACATGAAGAGAAGTGATGGATCTGCCTCTCAGCCTCCTCCATAATTTCATGTATTTAGATAGATGCTCCTGCCACCCATGCCAATATGATACTGAATAGGAGGCAGTTGCTGGTACCCGTCTGCTGGGTATACCATCTGTGGTGGGTGAGCGAGGCTGCGCTGAATGACTTAGCAGCTTTGTGCCTGAATTTAAAAAAACAAAACGTAGTGTAATTAAAGACATGAATAATCCTTTTATAATGAGGCTTTATGCAGAACTCTGTTTCAGCACTAATGGATTAGATCAATGAAGGGGCGCTGTTCAGGCTGGTGCTCTAATGTCCATTGGACTCTTCGTAGTTGGTGAAGGTGACCCTCCCGGCAAGGAGGAAATTACCCTCTAATTTTGTGCTTGACGAGTTCTCAAAAGAAGAGAAAAACAGCAGGTGAATACCTGACTCTACCGGATGGCACCAGCAAAGAGGGTAGTGTCATATTCAGAGACCCTCAGGATACCACCTCAACATTTGTAACTCTTCACATTTCCATAAGAATCCACTTTATATACATCAAGTGTAATATATATTTTATTTATTGATGTTTTCCCTAATTTATTTTGTATATTATAAAAAAAAAAAAACTTGCATTGGAAACAATAAAGAGGCTGCTGTTGACAGATCCATCATTCATATTATGTGTTTCTATTTAGAAACATAACCGGTTGTGAACTGCTGTGGGTCTAATTAGATTAAAGAGGTTGTATGATATAAAAAAAAAAACAGGGCTGCTTTCTTCCAGAAACAGCGCCACTCTTCTCCATGGGCTTTGTAGGTATTGCAGCTCAGCTCCATTCAAGTAAATACAGCACGCAGCCCATGAACAGGAGTAATACTCTTTCCAGGAACGAAGCAGCCAGGTTTTTCCAATCTCATACAACCCCAAATACCCCCCTGCAGCTTGTGAACCCATTAAATTACCCAATATAGTTATTAATTGTATTATTTGGAAGTTCGTGTGTTAATAAACATTGGATATACAAGAGTTAATGACAAGAGCTCTCCTGGGTAGTCACAAAAATTCATTATTAAAAATAAAAATTCAACACTATATGATCCATTATCAGCAGCTAGCCTGCTTGCTGATGGGTTCCAGGGTTCTACACTACATTAAACTGTGGCTCAGTATTACAGACATTGCTCTGCTCTTGATGGTTGTGTGCTCTGGCGCAGCGCCCGCGTGATCTGCGTGTGTCGTCAAGTAGTTAAAAGGAATTGTCCAGGATTAGAAAAACAATTGCTTTTTACCAAAAACAGCGCCACGTCTGTCCACAGGCGGTATCGGGTATTGCAACTTAGTTCCATTGAAGTGAATGGGGCTGAACTGCAATACCACACACAACCTGTGGACAGGTGTGGCGCTGTTTCGGATAAATGATGCCACGTGTTTCTAATCCTGGACAACTCCTTTAAGAAAATTACTTTATGCCTAGGGCTGGGCCTAAGGGGGCAGAGCAAGACACCACAGAATACCGAATACCTTAGAGAGAATCCCTGTGTCATGAACTTCAGCAGTCCTATGTGGCCTCAGTTTGCAGAACTACTGTGTGCACTGTGCTAAGAAAACAAAAAACTAAAACAAAAAAAACAGCAAAATGTTGAATCGTTTTTTTGCCCCTGAATGTAAACAATGAATGTTTCCATCCACTAAGAGCAATCAGTGATATTGACAACCGTGAGGAATTGAGACACAAAGTATGTTAGGCGGTTGCAGAAGGTATACAATGGATAAGCTTTATTTACTTAAAACTGGAAACCCCCTTTAAGGACGATGCTTGGCACATTCTTACCTTCTCGGCCATCCCCATGAGCCACAACTTTGGGGTCTGTGAATTCTGGACGGTGACCCGTGAGCCAGCTGTGAAGGAAAGACACGGATGTATAATATATAGACAGAGGAAAAAATGGGGTGAAGGTTGCAATTTTTTCGAAAAGGACATGGGCATTTGGCCCCCTAAGGCTTCAGTAGAACGAACATCAGAACTGGGAATCATCTCTACTGCTTACTGACTGGGCATTATACTGTGTGGGGGCAGCTATAGGGGTCATACTGTGTGGGGGCAGCTATGGCGGCATTATGATGTGTGGCGGCAGCTATGGGGCATTATACTGTGTGGGGGCAGCTATAGGGGTCATACTGTGTGGGGGCAGCTATGGCGGCATTATGATGTGTGGCGGCAGCTATGGGGCATTATATTGTGTGTGGGGCACTATGGGGCATTATACTGTGTGGGGAGCACTATGGGGCATTATACCGTGTGGGGAGCACTATGGGGCATTATACTGTGTGTGGGGCACTATGGGGCATTATACTGTGTGGGGAGCACTATGGGGCATTATACTGTGTGGGGAGCACTATGGGGCATTATACCGTGTGGGGGCAGCGTCAGGGTGTATATTTTATACAGTAGTATACAGCAGGCTCAGGTGATCAATATGAATTCAATTGTGTAGCATGCAAATACAGGGCGTGGCCTAAATAATGGGACATTAACAGTAATCGAGGTTACATGTTCAATTAATTGTGATTTTGATTTAGGCCATAATCGCCCAGCCCTACATCATACGTTACAATATTACATTTAGTACAAGTCTACATCGCTGGTTTGAGCTTCTCTTGCTCTGGAGGACCCAGCATAAATGTGCGTTACCCAGTGAGTTTCATGGGAACGGTGTAATACTTAATTTCCCCTGTGGTGGAGCTGTAGGGAAATTGAACACTTACTACGATAGTTTCGCAAAGTAGAGCAGGTCACCGGTAAGAGACGACATACTTATTAAACGCCTACAGAACGTACCCAGTCCCTGGTGGGACTCACAATCTAATTTCCCTGTCGGACACGCACATTATGGCCAATTTGATAAGAAGCCAAATAATCTCTCCGTGTATTCAGGAATAATAGATGCTATTTGCATTCATTGCAGAAAACCTAATTTTATTCGCAAAAGCGACCGTCCCTTTAATGATGGAGTCCATTTGTCTTAATGCAGGTATTTAAATATTCAGAACGACGGCAGCCACAAAACCAAACGCGGTCAGCGCTAATGGGGAAGTTCAGACATTTTTTTTTTGTGTGCGCTAATTTCCAATTTAGCAATTTGGAAACAGACGAGATGTATGAGAGAGGATTAGAGGATGCATCACAGGCGCTCCTGTCATCGCCTCATTAGGCAGAGAGATGTCACTTGGGGAATATCGCCCCTTTAAATGCTAAAAAACTCAAAGTTACAAAGTAAACAGTAAAAAGAGAAAAGGTCGGAAGAAGAATCTTTATAATGGAGTCAATTGCCAAGTTGGGTCTGGAGGAAGTGACATCACCGAAAAAAGAATTGGTGACTTGTCAGTAGTATTTCCCTTATGTACCGAACTTGAGGTGGGAATAAAATTTCTGCACCACATATGTAAAGGCCAGGAGTGGCCATTATCACGCCTGCCCAACCATTTCCAAAAAAATAGATCTGTTACAGGTTGAAACTGAGTGAGGTCATATGAGCTGCTGTGACATCACAACTGAGCTGCTGTGACATCACTGGCGCAATAATAGGAGGGTCGGGAAGAAGTTATTCCTCAGGAGACCAGTTTAGGGGTAAATTGTCAGGAACATCAGAGAGGAGGATTGATCAGGAGGATTTGGGCAGGGGTTATTCTTCAGGAACTCGTGGGAGGGGCAATTCCTCAGGAGTAGAAACGGGAGGGTTAATTTCTTTACTATGTAAAAAAACAAAAGCAAGAACGGACTTGTACGTCCCTAACCAGGTTTTGGGTTTTCCTATGGTTCTATTTTTAGCTTCCTTAAAATTCACCAGGTATGAAACATGTTCTAAAGAATGGGGCACTGTGCCCACCTACTATAGAACTGGCTGAACTGTCTTTCCAGGGCTGACCATCGCTTCTGTCCACTAGATAGGTGGCGCTGTGTTATGATAGTCCTTTACAGTCTTCTGGATGTCAGCAAATCCGTGCCATTGAGTGCGCACACACTGCCCCTTATTAGCTGCCAGTCTGGAGTCCTTGAGTGAAGGGTGAAATGATGGTGGGAGCTCAGGTTGCAGCCTACTGGGGACGACCTTATATAAATCGATATAATCAAGGTGGTGGGACTCAGAGGTCACATTATTATAAGGGTAGGGAACAAGGTGACAATTTTTTGCCAGCCGCCTGACGCTCCTCGCAGCAGACCGGCACTGAGCTCCTCACATTGAGCCATCCAGCTGACGGATCAGCTATGCTCAAGTAGAGTCCAGGAAGCTGCAGGTTAGTCATTAGTTTAATATATATTAATTAATGGGTTAATAAGCGAATAAGACAACATACCACACACAACAAAAGGATATTTTCAAAAAAGAGACACATAAAAACATCAGATCTGTCAACAGCAACTTGCTTATGGATTCCATGTAGCAAGAGTTATAAGCACAGTCGAGTCACATTATTATGACCACCTCCTACTTTCGTTGTCGGCAGCGTGTAGCCCATGAAGGAAGTGAAGTGTGGTGGGCTTGGTGGGTATATGAGGTGTACAACAGTCTGTCTGAACACATATCACTCGTTGTTGCCATGGGTAAAAGGGGCGATTTATCGGAGTTGCAAAAAGGGATAATTATTGGCTTTCGGGCCGAGGGTGGGGGTATTTCTCACACAGCGCAGTTTGTTAACTGTTGTCGCGCTGCGGTGGTGAAAGTGTAGAAATGGCACCATTGGTAATAACCGACGTGGAAATTGCGGAGCACCACGCGCCATTAATGTGAACGGTGAACGTCGGATACGAAGTATCTAAAACAACAGTTCAGCGAACCCGACTGCGTATGGGGCTCCGAAGTAGACGGATGGTCACTGCTCCTATGTAACAAAGGTGCATCTGAAAAAAAGGCTTCAATTTGCGCGGCAGTATCGGAATTGGACCACGATGATTGGTAAAGGGTTGTCTTCTCCGATGAGTCACATGGCATCATGGAACGGACGGACGTTGGCGTGCCAGGCGAGAAACTTCAGAGAACGAACACCCGGCAGCCATTGCTGAAAAGAACACAAGCTGGTGGCGGCAGCGTTATGGTCTGGGGAATTTATTCATGGCGTTCTCTGGGCCACTCATCCATGTGGAATGCTCTTTGAAGTGATTTGAGTATGAATCCATCGTTGCAGATCACGTCCCCCCATACATGCGGATTGTCTTCCCTGGGGCAGATGGAATCTTCCAGCAAGACAATGCGACATGTCACACGGCTAGAAATGTCCGACCGTGGTTGGAAGAGCCCGACTAAGACTTCCAAGAACTTCCCTGGCCCCCTAATACGTCAGACTTGAACCCAATGGAGCATCTGTGGGACCTCGATCGTCTTGATCGCTGTATGGACCCGCCCCCACGCACCCTCCAGCAAATGTGGGATGCACTGCAGTCAGCGTGGCTCCAGATACCTGAGACCACCGACCAGCGCCTTATTGATCACTCCCGGCCTGTCTACTGCTGTCCCTGCTGCACGCGGCGGTTACTCTGGATATTAGCTTATGCTCATAATAATGGGACTCCACTGCGTATATTTATACATAGAATAAAGTAAAAACAAAGAAACATAAGTCAAAAAGTAATAAAGATGTTGAATTTTAAATTTGGTGACAAAGTCAATGGGAATAAATTCTAATCGTTTTTACCTCCATACAAGTTTCCATATAAAACCAATAAAAATGCTGCAATGCGTCAGAACTTTATCGGAACGGATATGAATACAAGTAATTACCTGTCAGCATCGTTATCAAGCTGTTCTGCAGCCCGCTGACTGGTTGAGAGGGGACAAAAGAAAATTCACAGAATGATTCTGTCCTCACACAATGGAGCGAAACCGCCACAATATGAAACTAAGGAGAGACCTAAGAAGTTGGATTTTGAAAAGAGAAAAATTCTTAGCAAGCCGGTCTGAAGCCTACAGGCAGATTAGGGCTCTCCAACATCAATGCGCGTGAACATCACAGATATCACTTAATAATAGTTGCATGGAATCTGGGAAATCTGCAGCCTTCCAATAGAACAGGCCAATACATTAGAGCTGCTAAAGGACAAAATTGTTATGTGTAGTCTTATGCTGACGATAAGGGCCAACTATGAACTTCACTTTTTCAAATAGAAGAGGATTGTAATGCTTTTTTCTGCCTGTAGGAGTGCTGCAGGGAAAGCAAAGCACATACATCGTGGGTCAGTAGTAACAATTAACGATTGGTGTGTGGAGGTGTGAAAAAGGACTGACCATAGTGGACAATAGGCCTTTATTTACCCCGATCCCCTTAGATCAGCATGACACGGACCCTTCTTGCAATGGGTTAAATTGAAACTCTAAATGATAAGAATTGTATTTCTGAATTCACAGTAGATGATTACATTTATTTTGTACTGGAATGTCATAATGGGAACATACCTTCCTCCGGGGCCAGGACTACCTTACCAATGGCAAGTGAACACTACTAGAAGCCTATAGAGCCAAGGTCTCAGGTGGTTACAGTGGATCATGTTAATTTCAGTGGGATCTATCAATGATCTACTGTGTATGGAGGCTGCCAATCCCCTCCCCCCAGGCATCATCTTTCAAGAGGTGGGCGGAGTCTTAGTCTTTTTGTAAAATAATTTATTTCCTCCCAGAGAGAAGCGGTGTCTATCAGCTGTACCCCCTTCTCTCTCCATAGGAAATAACATACATATTTGGCCTAATTGGAGTCTAAAGGGCCAAAAACAAAACGATTAAAGATGGCGGCTCAACGTGACTTTGGTGAAAATCTGATTAAATTAATTTATCCCCTGAGAGAAGCAACACAAGAGCTGTCCCGTGACTGCACCTCCTACAGGAATTAAAGGGGTCGTCTCACTAACATGGCATATTGATGCCATAAAGAGGGGGCGCTCATCCGAAACCAAACAAGTGTATCAATGACAAGGACAATTTACGGTCGATAGTTATCGCATGTGTTTGGGAGGCTTAAGGAGGACCTGTCACTAGGTAATATAAGTTGAACTGACCTGATTAGCGCTGTCTCCCTGATTCCAGCGCCGTTTTTCTTTTTTTCCTGGACCCCCCAGTTTCGGAGTTATGGCCACTGTTTTGTTGGATCCCTCTATGCTAATTTGCTGTAATTAGCCAACGGGGTGGAGCTGGCTTTCCTGCCTCTGATACTGACCAATCAGAGAGAGGCTACTTGAAGGTAGTTCATGCCTTGTTGGCGAACTACAGAAAATCAGCATATAGGGAGCCAACAAAATAGTGGCCATATCTCTTAAACCGGTGGGCCCAGGAAAAAAAGAAAAACAGTGCTGGAATCAGGGAGACAGCGCTATTCAGGTCAGTTCAACTTATATGACCGAGTGACAGGTTCTCTTTAAGGAGCCATTAACAGAACCCTAGTCAGCGGTTATTTTTAAAGGGACATTAACAAAATCTCCCCTGTATAACACAGGGCTCTTTATGGGTGGTTTTAAAGAGGCTCTGTCACCAGATTTTGCAACCCCTATCTGCTATTGCATGTGATCGGCGCTGCAATGTAGATTACAGTAACGTTTTTATTTTTAAAAAACGAGCATTTTTGGCCAAGTTATGACCATTTTTGTATTTATGCAAATGAGGCTTGCAAAAGTACAACTGGGCGTGTTTAAAGTAAAAGTACTAGAGATAATAGGAAAGGGGAAAGGAGGAAAAGGAGCGTGGAGGGTTAATGGTCGCCTTCAATTGTATTGATACCGACTGCAATAGGGACAGAAAGATTATATTGTGCAATGTCCCCTTTTAATATTGCCACATTGTAAAGTTGTCGATGTTGCAATGTATAATTGCGACTTTTGTCAAAATTAACAAAGTAGAAATTCTATTGGTTACTATCACTACTTTGATAAAAATAGAAGAGGTAGTGCTGCAAGGATGAATGGTGTATTTGAAATTCCTTGTAAACGCACTCCGCAAGAGGTTGTATTCAAATTCTGTGAGCAACTGCGTATTGCCTAATTGCGTTTTTTGTTATATTATTTTATTATTTATAATTTTTAAAACTTTCCAATTCGTTATTAGGTCATGTTATAGTACAATATAGACTGCAGAATATGCCAATAGGCAATACGTTCGTTGGTGCGTTTTATGTACAACGCTGATTATTTTTATCCCCGTTATATGTACTTTAGTCAGCAGTATGACCATTATCCTAATGAACTGCCGGCTCTTAAACCACCACGTGTTGTGTTTAGGCCGCAGTGCACACAGATAGACAGGCTCTGTTTGAATTGTAAGTGTAACTTAATAAATTCAATCGTGTGATCTGCTGGTTAGTTAGGCCAGCAGATATTCAAGATGCACGCTGTCAAAGCCACGGCAACTCCGTAGCCTGTGGCGGTATTGCCACCACGTTCGTTCGTTCCCCTTTGTTTATCTGTGCGGAGCGAACTGACAGCTCAACACCTTGTAGTGCTGTTGCCACTACCTCCGTTCGTTCTGAGTTGCCGGGGGTCGCGTAACTAGTTAGCATGGGGGAGCAACTCAGAACGAACGGAGGTAGTGGCAACAGCACTACAAGGTGTTGAGCTGTCAGTTCGCTCCGCACAGATAAACAAAGGGGAACGAACGAACGTGGTGGCAATACCGCCACAGGCTACGGAGTTGCCGTGGCTTTGACAGCGTGCATCTTGAATATCTGCTGGCCTAACTAACCAGCAGATCACACGATTGAATTTATTAAGTTACACTTACAATTCAAACAGAGCCTGTCTATCTGTGTGCACTGCGGCCTAAACACAACACGTGGTGGTTTAAGAGCCGGCAGTTCATTAGGATAATGGTCATACTGCTGACTAAAGTACATATAACGGGGATAAAAATAATCAGCGTTGTACATAAAACGCACCAACGAACGTATTGCCTATTGGCATATTCTGCAGTCTATATTGTACTATAACATGACCTAATAACGAATTGGAAAGTTTTAAAAATTATAAATAATAAAATAATATAACAAAAAACGCAATTAGGCAATACGCAGTTGCTCACAGAATTTGAATACAACCTCTTGCGGAGTGCGTTTACAAGGAATTTCAAATACACCATTCATCCTTGCAGCACTACCTCTTCTATTTTTATCAAAGTAGTGATAGTAACCAATAGAATTTCTACTTTGTTAATTTTGACAAAAGTCGCAATTATACATTGCAACATCGACAACTTTACAATGTGGCAATATTAAAAGGGGACATTGCACAATATAATCTTTCTGTCCCTATTGCAGTCGGTATCAATACAATTGAAGGCGACCATTAACCCTCCACGCTCCTTTTCCTCCTTTCCCCTTTCCTATTATCTCTAGAATTCAATAGGTGGTGTACACCTGAGCATGGAGGGATAACTTATTCCATTTAATTTAAGAATACAAGTGGAGTTCTCCTCTACGAATCTAAAGTAAAAGTACAACTGGGCGTGTATTATGTGCGTACATCGGGGCGTGTTTACTACTTTTACTAGCTGGGCGTTGTGTATAGAAGTGTCATCCACTTCTCTTCAGAACGCCCAGCATCTGGCAGTGCAGACACAGCGTGTTCTCGAGAGATCACGCTGTGTCGTCACTCACAGGTCCTGCATCGTGTCAGACGAGCGAGGACACATCGGCACCAGAGGCTACAGATGATTCTGCAGCAGCATCGGCGTTTGCAGGTAAGTCGATGTAGCTACTTACCTGCAAATGCTGATGCTGCTGCAGAATCAACTGTAGCCTCTGGTGCCGACACGATGCAGGACCTGTGAGTGACGACACAGCGTGATCTGCCAGAAGCTGGGCGTTCTGAAGAGAAGTGGATGATACTTCTCGTCAGAACGCCCAGCTAGTAAAAGTAGTAAACACGCCCAGTTGTACTTTTGCAAGCCTCATTTGCATAAATACAAAAATGGTCATAACTTGGCCAAAAATGCTCGTTTTTTAAAAATAAAAACGTTACTGTAATCTACATTGCAGCGCCGATCTGCTGCAATACGAGATAGGGGTTGCAAAATCTGGTGACAGAGCCTCTTTAAGTGCTTTTGCTGCAGACTGTTCACTCCAGTGATTTCTGCAGACATTATATAGGAAACATGTTTCAGTACGGGACAGTAGTCCCGCAGGGAGGCAGGGACACCTAGCGTCACACATAACTATGATGCTAGGAGCCCGGCTCCCTGAACTGTTAGGACCGGGGAAATGCCGCCGACGTGGGGTCCATATATCACGGACCGAACACGGTCGTGTACATGAGGCCTAAGAAAGTGATCACAGGCTTATAATCTGAGAAAGGTGACCGAGGGACACATACTGTTTTATGGCACCAGAGTCCTCGGACAGGCACCATTATTCTTTTGATGGACATCGTGGTATTTTTCACGCCCTACAGCGTGCCCTCATGCCCCTTCTTGTAAGAATCAGTGTAATTACATTATGGAATTACCATTTATGCAATTGTCCAATATATGACTGTAGGTTCAGCAAAGAGAGACAGGACGGTGCGGTGTGTAATCTCACAACATATACTGTAGCTTTGCAGCTTTCCATACAAACCTTGCTCCGTCTCTCCATTACTTTTCCTCTGAGCCCATTTTTCCCCCGGGGTGACCCTCTGTAACCAAGTCACGTACTGGAATCAGAGTCGTCCCTTGTTGTTACAGGACATAATTCCTTATCCCGTTTCTTCGCAGCACAACGTGGGCCAATTTCTAAACCTATGTCTGCCAAAAGCGCTAATCCACCAATTACAGCGAGCAGCGCCCCGGCCTGGGTTGTTTGGAGCCTTGTCACCGCTGATTGAGGACATGCCAGCTCCGAACTGAATAATCCCAGCTTAGCCGTAGTCTTGTTACTGATCCTGATCCAGAGTCAAACAACCGTCCACGTGGGAACTTGTACCATCATTGTGGTAATATGAAGCTTAGTGACAATGAGGAGAGTGGGACTCCGCGTGCTTGTAGCGTTGTTTCTGCTCACATTCCTATCATGTAAACATTAAAGGGGTCCTCTGTTTCCTTTAGGTTATGATACCCTAATAGAGAAGGGGCTGAGTAGAGTTCTTTTGCTGTCTAACACTTCTCGCATTGTCCATTTTTGAACACATTGTTTTTAAACTTAAATATTTCTTAAAGTGTTACAAAAGTTTTAAAATAACTTTCGACTTGTCAAGTTTTGGATCAGTCGGGGGGCGAGCACCGAGACCCCCACAGTTCGCTAAAACGAAGTTGCAGCAGTGCGCGGGCGAGTGCTGTGCCGCTTGGTCTCTGATTCCGATTCCTCGGAGTGGCTTAATAGAAAGGTCTACGAGTCCGTCCACCAATTGCTCGGCTTTCCTAGGAGAGGCCGATCAGAAACAAGTCGGCACAGCGCTCACCCGAGCGTTTCCGTTGCTACGTTTTATTGATTGGTGGGGGTCTCCGTGCTTGCACCCACACTGATCAAAACTTCTGACATGTCACTGTGACGCGTCAAAAGTATTTTTAAAAAGTGTAGTTACCCTTTAATCAATCTTTATAGGGGTCTGAGCTTAATTGTTTTGATACAGAGGTCCAAATAGATCTCAAGTTAAAGGGGTTTTCCCGAGTTAATAAAAAAAGTGGCCAAAGTGGGGGAATGCAATAAAAAAACAGGCATTACTCACCCGACAGATCCCCGGGCATTCCAGCATTGCCGCGCTGGTCCTCCCTGCCGCTCTTTGTTGACATGGTTGCAGTGATTACGTGCCCGTATACCCATGTGATCGCCGCAGCTAATCATTGGCCTCAGTGATCTGTGCCGTCCAGTATAACCATCGAGGCCAGTGGTGGTCTGCAGCAATCACGTGGGTATACAAACACGTCATCACTGCAGTCATGTCCACAAACAGCGGCAGAGAGGACCACAGCAGCTATGCCAGAACCAAGGGGTATCTGTTGGGTGAGTAATGGCTATTTTTTGGTTTTATTACATTACCTCCTGTCTACCCCTTTTTTTTTTATTAATTCGAAAAAACGCTTCCGATTTAAACAAACCCTGCCTGTAGCCACCACTGGAGGGAGCTCAGGAGATTACTACATACAGTTTATACATAGAACTCAATAATAAAAAAAGTATACTGTCAGCTCCCCCTAGTGGTGGCTGCAGGTAGACAGAATTCTATTATTTAACTATGTCTCTGTAGGGGATTTGGAGCAGAAAAACGCAGCTCTGATAGCTATAAAAATATAATTAATTAATGATTTAAGAAAGGACATTCACTTTAAGCAAAAACCTGCATGCAGAGCATCTCTCTCGATTGGAAGACGGCGGGGTCACACGCGGTAAGTAATAGAGCATCCACCAATTACCACGGAGCCTTGTGATGCTTCATTTTAATACTGGAGGTCTCGTAGAATTGAGATGTTACTCCACCAAACGCTGGTACAAACCTCCCAAAGTTTGGTGGTTTCAGTGGGTCATTCCAGGATGCCATGCTCCTGTCCTGGTAGAAGTGGCATATCACAGATGGCTTCAGCTGGTTGGCAGAGGAACAAGAAGTTACGGGCACGGACTGATGCTGTAGAAGGAGGAGGAGAAGACGAGTCTACTGAGGATAGTTGGAGGCACCATGACTGACCCTGGCGATCATCACCGCTGACCTTGGAAACATCACAGCTCACCCTGAAGAACTCGGCATCTGAAAGTGTTTACTGCCACGTGGCGATTCACTTATACTGCGCTGTATACCAGAAGCGGGGGGTGACCCTCCGAAATGATGATGCCGAGGGGTGTACAATGCATGAAATAAGCTCTCTATAGTGTAACCCTCGGAGGACATCTGTCAGAATGTGCTTCGGCCTCCCGACAGATAAACTTTGAAGATGTATCCAAATGTCAGAAGGACTGATAACCAGAATGGACAGGTCAGGACACATAAAATTAGATAGATATTATGGACGTGACTTCCGGAAACCTGAGATGCACTAATTAAAATCAATGGAAGTTGTGAGCACTTCTAGCTTTACATGCCTCCCATTGACATTGAACATTAATGGAGTCCCAGCTCCCGAGCCCTCACGATCATCAACCTCGAAATGACGGAATGTCCCTTTAAGAATAGAATCCGTAATAAACTACTATTCGTTACAATAAAAGAAACATAATTCCGTGTATCGCTTTATGGTCGTAAATTATTCACAAATCCGAAATGATTCTAAATGCCGGATAAAAAAAAAAAGTAAAATATTCCGAGCCTCCCCTGCTGGGTTTTAATCTGTGAGAATTTAGAGGCCGGCATGAAGAAATGTCACAAGTGTTTCCCTGTGATATCGTTCATTATAACAAGGCGGCGTACGAGAACACACTTGTTGGCGCTGGAGCTGAGCGCTCGCCATTAACCTGGTGCCCGCAGGAGAACGTGATCCGGATCCGGGCAATCAATGAATTGATTGGACTGTTATATAGAGATTGTCGCCCGGCTTGTTTGATGAAAATAATTATCTATTACCGGAGCGGTGTGCCAGTCCCCTGCCCGCTCATGTGGCATCAGGACACCTCAATTAGTTCCCATTTAACCCCGCGGCCTTTCCGTAATGGAAACGAATTTAATAAGAACAAAGGAAAATTTGTGATTTGATTTTGAGAAGGCACCCGCTCAGCCCGCACCAGGTAACACAGTCAATTTGTGTATAGAATTTACATCCCAGTACTCCATTTCTTCAAGGGGTGTGTATACTTTTGCAACAGATGCATCGAAAATAAAGCAACTTTGCAGATGGTCTGCATTAAAAGTCACCTGTCGTTTTGTGTATACAGCTCCTATACAGATTTATGTGTCTCAATGTTTACAGTCTACAAACTGCGTATAGTTGGATCCTGTAGTTATGGTACTGCTTCATTTCCTTTGCCGCCGCCTCTTGATAACCTACAGAACGTAGAAAAGGAAGAAGAGTAACACATGGCTGCAGGTTCAGACTACACAGAGTGTGTTTGTAGTCTGTAACCATGGAGACACATAGATATGCATACAAGCTGTTTGCACCAGATTTTTAATCAAGTCAATTTGCCTAATTCTTTTTACTGTAAATTATATTGGGGCAAGTAAAACATTGGTTGAAAAGTGTTTAATCCGAAATTATACAGTGGTGTCTTGTAGAAAAAAAACAAAACATCTCCAGAAATGCAATGTAGCGCAGCACAGTATGGGACCTTAGTTGAGATGCTGGGGCACAGTGCGGCCAGAGCTCAAATAGCATCTAGCAGAAGAAAAACAGAACCCCATACACAATTATTCTCTTTGGCCTCGTTCAAACAAAGGAGACAGCGTTATGGGCGGGGCCGCCTACGGTCCAACAAAAATAATATAATATACGCCAAAGTCTGCCGGAAATGATAGCAGAAATCTACGACAGCTGGTATAATTTACTCTTTTTGGCGCACTGACCGCGAGAGATGCGCCTAATTTATTAAGAGGCGTGCGCCATTCAAATCAATGCCTCAAGTCTCAACAAATCTCTGTGCAGTGCCAAAGGGCTTAAACTTTCATTTTTGAAACCAGTGGTGGTCCCAGATGACGGACTTCAGCAACGCGATCTGGTCACCTAGAACATCAGTAAATCATTTTCAGACCTAGTGTGTAAATGACCCCCCCCCCCCCCCGACTGGCACCAGCAACAGGCAAACCGCAGCAGCTGCCGGGGCTCACCATGCTTAGGGGTGGGGGGGGTCCATGGTGATTGGATCAAACATGCCCTATGTTTGTCAAGCCAATAATGTGGTAGACAGGGGGCCCACTGTGGCTCTGTTGCCCAATGGCCCATATACACCTGGAGCCAGTTCGGACTCCCATGATGCTTTGCAGTGCATTGCCCTCAGTTAAAGCGGATACAGATGTCACAGGTTACATTGGAAATGCTCGTCCAGTATTAGTCGTCAGTGTTTTGCGGCGGTCGTCAGTGTTTTGCGGCGGTCGTCCGTGTTCTGCGGAGGTCGTCAGTGTTCTGCGGAGGTCGTCAGTGTTCTGCGGAGGTCGTCAGTGTTCTGCGGAGGTCGTCAGTGTTCTGCGGCGGTCGTCAGGGTTCTGCGGCGGTCGTCAGGGTTCTGCGGCGGTCGTCAGGGTTCTGCGGTGGTCGTCAGTGTTCTGCGGCGGTCGTCAGTGTTCTGCGGCGGTCGTCAGTGTTCTGCGGCGGTCGTCAGTGTTCTGCGGAGGTCGTCAGTGTTCTGCGGAGGTCGTCAGTGTTCTGCGGAGGTCGTCAGGGTTCTGCGGCGGTCGTCAGTGTTCTGCGGCGGTCGTCAGTGTTCTGCGGTGGTCGTCAGGGTTCTGCGGCGGTCGTCAGTGTTCTGCGGTGGTCGTCAGGGTTCTGCGGTGGTCGTCAGTGTTCTGCGGCGGTCGTCAGTGTTCTGCGGTGGTAGTCAGTGTGTTGCGGAAGTCGTCAGTGTTTTGCGGCGGTCGTCAGTGTGTTGCGGAAGTCGTCAGTGTTCTGCGGTAGCCGTCAGTGTCGTCCGTGTGATTTTACCTATTTATATGTGGAGTTTCCAATTACAGAAATAAATTGGCCGTGATTTTCATTTTCTGCCTTTTGTCAGTTTTGGGCCACGCGATGATGTCCCAGTGGATTGGCGACAGCTGTAGGTCAGCAGTACGCCCACGCGCCGGCCGCGGAGTCATTATAGTCAGCTCTCCCCTAATGAGCCGTACTGTCTGTCATTCTTTGTGTCTTCTGGAATAAATGCAAAATGAAGTCCATGGAATCACAGCTGGTGATGTGATCTATCGCTGCAGTGTGATAATGACGGGGACAATGTCCGCCCGGCCAGACGCCGCAACGTGCTAAAAAGTTGGCATGGAAATGCCAGATTTTTTTAAAAAAAAACAATGCTCCTCATACAGCAGCCCTCATTTCCATCCTGCCACCTCTCCTGACATGTCTGTACAAGTAAATACATCTTTTCTAAGAACTCTGCCTTGTGCTGTTCCTCTGTTATTCCTCCTGAAAACATATGAATAAATTTACAACCGGGTGTTAAAATTCCCCTTGTCAAAACGGTGGTCACACTCGGACCCTGTCCAATTAGAGCGGACATGGGGGATGGTAAGGACCGGTTCACATAGCGTTTTACCCCTATGTTTAGCGTGTACGCTGGGAAAGCTCCCTCCGTATACGCTAAGCGCGTTCATACTGGGCTCCAATAGCCCGACGGAGGCCAAAAGAGTGTCCTTTTGGCCTCCGTCGGGCAGGTGTAAGTCAGTAAACTTTTTTTTGGAGGATGGAATAACATAGTAGACTACACTATTCCATCTTAAAAAGCTAAATGTATACCACACCTTATACGCTTTTTTTTTTAAACGGAAGCCTATGTGTGATGGACGCCCCAGTATGGCGCCTGTCAGAGGTATAACTTACATGTATAACTCAGGGGAGCTTACCCAAGACCGAAGTCCCGGGGAAGAATATCAAGTAGTGCTCAGTCTGGGGATTCCAGCTCCAGTGACGTCGGGACTCCTCCAGTCCCGGAGTCCCCGGTCAGAATGCTTCGGATGCTCTGGCCGGGGACTCCATAGTTGAAAGCCCCTGACATCACTATCCTTATATAGACAGTGATGTCAGGAGCTTCCCCGGGCACAGTGCTTCAGGTAGCGCTCTGCCCGAGGAGTTCGGGTACCGTATGCCCGCTGTATGCCTCCCGACGCATACCTGATAAAAGTTAAAGACGTTATGTGAACCAGGCCTAGCCTCCAATTGTCAATGTATTCATACATTTCCAGGAGGAATAACAGAGGAAAGGCACAATACAGAGTTCTAAGAAAATATGATTCAGCATGGTTGTTTTATTGGATTTCTTTTTGTAAAACCTCATTCACTAGGATTGGACTGGGAAATTGTGCAACAAACCCGCGGTGTCAGACCATACCCTAAATGAACTGTGCCAATCAGGGGAGGGAGGCAGAACGATGAAACAACAGGAGTTGGATGAGAAGGCATATTCCAGACAAAAAAACCAAAAAAAACTGGACTAAGCACCTGTACCCTGACTGCACTTTTCTGAAATCCTGCAGCCAAACCCAACATCCCTTACTTCTGCGCAGCACCCCCCTGTGTACGCAGCACCCCCCGGTGTTAATAAAGAGCGTCAGAGCAGGGGTGGAGCCTGGGATCAGGTAAGTACAGCAGAGCTGGGGAAGTTCATGTCCCAATAAAGCCTATTCATGATCTAATGATTTTCAGTTCTCATATTTACTTCTCCAATCACATCCAAAGCTGCTTTCAAACTTCAGCCGGTTGCTATATGGAAACTGTGATCAATCAAAGCCGGTCTCCCTGTCCCATAATACTCTGCCCTCTGAAAACCAGCATTTTTTTTAAAATTTAGCTTTGGCTGTGAATGTAGTAGAGCTGATAAAACTCCAGATGAGCAAATCAAAAGTTTTCTGAAGATTTTATGAAGTAAAGAGAGTGAGACGCTGCGCAAAAGTGGCGGACAAATTCACCACATGAACCGAACGCAATGCAGACCACGTTTCGCTGACCTGTAGGTGAGAAGTGCGACGCGCTGAACAATTTCCTCACGGAGACAAGAAAGCCTCCACCAGCTGCCAAGATTATTGCCGCTTAAAGTGTTCTTCCATCTAGGAAAATTAAAGGAACACATCGGTTAGGGTTTACATACAGTGTTATGCCTAGTGCAGGGCCTGAGGGGGCGGAGCATGACAAAGACTTCCAGAGAGAATTCCTGTGTCATGCTCCGCCCTCTCAGGACCAGCACTGGTCATAATACATTGTGTATATGGGTTCCTTTAATAATACCACAATCTGCAATACAAAGTGGACCAGATCAGTCAATGAAACCGGTTGTGTAGGAGGAGCGGGTGATGACTGCTGTTCCTTTAAATTCCTAATTCCCCCAGGCAGCAGCAGATGGGTGGTAGAGAGAAGTCCCCCTCTATAGCAGAAGTAGGACTGCGGCAAAGTATCATGGTCCTAACAAAAAAGAATACAATTACTGGGAATCTTTAATTCATCTTTTACAGATTCTGGGGACGAATGACCGATTTACCTGCGTCTGACACGCTCGTTGCTATGAATATTCTGCCTAACAACCACAGCGAGTCCCAAGTCTGCCTCCGATTACTCAGTTCTTAAAGGGGTTCTCCGCTTTGGACAATAGGTGGGCCTCTTTACAATAAATTGATCACAATCTGCCGGGATCGCCAGCGATCATCTGTAATCTCTGAGGAAACCTGCCAGTAAGAGTTCAATTTCCCTGCAGCGCCGCCACAGGGGATAGTAAGCATTACACAGTGTCCATTCAAATCAATGTGTTGTCTGTGTAATCCAGGACCGGACAGCTCCTCCAGAGCAACAACGATCCCTGCATCCTGACTGTTTCCATATACAACGTGTAGAGTCTGTGCGGGCACAGCGTCACTAAATAACGGCTTGGCACCCGCTGCAGACACGTATATTGAGGGTTGGTTGGTCAATGACGATCACGACTGTAATTCATACACATCTTAGAACGTAAACAGCAGTTTCCCCGATCCTTCTCTCCCATATCAGGAGCTTTCTCTGTGGGATTTCATGATTGCCCTTTATCGAGTCTTCCCATCTTGACTTAATTTGCAATATTACCAAAAGACGCCTCGGGATTTCAGCAAGTATTAATAAAGCAGTCAAGGTATTACGCCGGTGCTATGAATATATGTCAGGCCTACGGATATATCTGCCGGAAGAAAAGTCAACCTGATAGAAAATCTATATCACTTACAGGGAAATGAACACGAAGGCTTCTATTGCTACCTGGAAACCATCATCAAGCAGGCGAACGGTTATTATATTTGTCATTCTAAATTATGGTTGTGTGAAGATCCAGGACAACTCGGCTCAGCAACCCATGAAAATACAAGCAGTCATGACCATATGAACATCGAATACGCGTGCTGGCCCTTTAAGGGTTAATAAAGCGGTTTGTAATCCATTGGTTGAGAACATTGTGTGTTCATTTTGAGGTCATAAATTAAACTAAAAAAAAAATTTAAAAAATGCACGATGTAATTAAGAAAAAAAAATAAAATTAATCGTACGCCGTCTTCTAAATTACATTTTTGAGCGCAAAATGGATGCACAATGGCCACAAAAAGGGTTGTATAGAATTATATAAAAACATAGCTACCTCTCCACAGGTCGTGTGTGTGTGGCCTTGTCCCTTCATTTTAATGGAGTTGAGCTGCAATACCAGACACAACCTGTAGACAGATGTCGCGCTATATTTGGGAGAAAGCAACCATGTTTTTCTACCATGTTTTTCTAATCCTGGGCCATCCCTTTAATGTTGTACATGGTCAAACAAATTTACATCCCATTCACACCACCAGTATGTACTCAGACACATTTAATAAGAATACAAGATCTGTCAACAGCAGCTTGCTGACATGTTCCTTGTACTGGAAAAAAAAATGTAAACTTTTTTTTTTTTTTTTTTTATTGACTTTGTGCACGGATCCTGAGTTGCATCATGCCTTATACTCTAGTCACAACAAGAGCTGAACAATTCTGCTGGCTGCCATTTGGTTGCTTGTGGGCACGGATTGCCCTAACGTCTTAGTACCATACAGGGCCTTGTGTAATTGCACTATTGGAGACAATCTCGACAATGAACGTCAGATCTTAAAATGTTGCACCCCTTTTATAGGATAAACCACACCCCAAACTAAAAACTGCCCACCATGAGGGGAACATGCAAGAATTGGCGGCAGGATGCTAGATCAATTTAGCAGAAAGGTGGGCATCATTTTCTACTCCAGGATGCCTGTGCCAACTGCTTTACTTATGTTGTAGCGCTTACTAATAATATGACATTTTATTCTCCGTTCAGACAGAAAGCTAAACTAAAAATTGTATTGGTTTCCTCTTACCAGTGACCAAGTGCATTGTGGGAGCTCAGATTACAGTCCCAGTTAGGGTTCAGCTGTTAGGTCACATGACTGCCTGCAGAGTACAGACAACCCATATACAGCGTCCAAGAACGAACGAATACTTTCTCTTTGGGTGTGAATGTAGAAGGAAAATCAGTACAAGATAAGGGAAAGTATTTAGAAAGTTACTCAACACGACTGGGAAAGGTCATTCAAGGGTAGAAGGGGTCTTTTTATTACTGTATCCACACCTTCCCTTTGCCCTACTGATTTGCTGCTGCAAGTGTCAGTCTTCACTAAAGTACTGGCATTCTATTCATGAACCAGCAAGCTCAGGATGAACAATGCTATAGGTGCTATTCAGAGGAGAGTTTAAAAAAAATAAAAAATAGAGCTAGGGGTTAAAACTAAAAGCACATTTTATATGGTAAGAGGAATAATAAGTGATTATCAGAAAAAAGTAATGAGATACCGGGGCTGTTACCTACAGGAACTCCCGGAATAGCTCTTAAAGAGGTTGTACAGGAAACAGCGCCCCACCTGTCTATGGGTTGTGTCTGGTATTGCAGATCAGCTCCATCACAGCGAACGGCGACGAGCTGCAGTACCGCACACAGACTGTGGCGGAGTGTTTGAAAGAATATACAGGTCCTGCTCACTGAGTTACAATATCATCAAAAACCTCATTTATTTCAGTAATTCAATTCAAAAAGTGTCCCTCGTATATTCTATGGATTCATCACACACAGAGGGATCTATTTCCAGCATTTTTTCTTTTAATGTTGATGATTATGGGAACAGTTACTGAAACCCCAAATTTTAGTGTCTCAGTAAATTAGAATATTATATAAGCCCAATTTCAAAAATTATGTTTAATACCGAAATGTCGTCCTACTGAAAAGTCTGTCCAGTATCTGCCCTCAATACTTGGCCGGGGCTCCGACTCTGCATGAATTACTGAATCAATGCGGCGTGGCATGGGGGCGATCAGCCGGTGGCACTGCTGAGGTGTTATCAATGCTGCGTGGCATGGAGGCGATCAGGCTGTGGCACTGCAGAGGTGTTATCAATGCGGCGTGGCATGAGAGCAATCAGCCTGTGGCCCTGCTGAGGTGTTATCAATGCGGCGTGGCATGGAGGCGATCAGGCTGTGGCCCTGCTGAGGTGTTATCAATGCAGCGTGGCATGGAGGCGATCAGCCAGTGGTACTGCTGAGGTATTATCAATGCAGCGTGGCATGGAGGCGATCAGCCTGTGGCCCTGCTGAGGTGTTATCAATGCTGCGTGGCATGGAGGCGATCAGGCTGTGGCACTGCTGAGGTGTTATCAATGCGGCGTGGCATAGAGGCGATCAGCCTGTGGCATTGCTGAGCAGTTATCAATGCGGCGTGGCATGGGGGCGATCAGCCTGTGGCATTGCTGAGCAGTTATCAATGCGGCGTGGCACGGAGGCGATCAGCCTGTGGCACTGCTGAGCAGTTATCAATGTGGCATGGCATGGGGGCGATCAGCCTGTGGCACTGCTGAGGGGTTATCAATGCGGCGTGGCATAGAGGCGATCAGCCTGTGGCATTGCTGAGCAGTTATCAATGCGGCGTGGCATGGAGGCGATCAGCCTGTGGCACTGCTGAGGTGTTATCAATGCGGCGTGGCACGGAGGTGATCTGCCTGTGGCACGGCTGAGTAGGGATGTTACGATACCAGAATTTGGACTTCGATACCGATACTTCGTTTAGTATTGCGATTTCGATAACAATTCGATACTTTGCCAACAGTAATGAAAAAAAAAAGTTCTTCCACTTTCTGATGTGGGGCGCGAGGTGTGATGATGAATTTAACCTCCATGTTCCTCACATTAATAGTAATTAACCCCATCATGTTTCTCAGCCATAATGGGTTAATGTGTGAGGTACATGATGGGGTTATTTACTATTAATGTGAGGCACATGGAGGTTAAATTCATCATCGCACCTCGCGCCTCACAATAAGTGATAAAAAGCAGTTTTTATTTTATTTTTTACAGCGCACATCATAAATGGAGCAAAAATAGTTGTGCAGGTTATTACGGCCGCGCCAATACTGAATATGTGAATATTTTATGTATTGAGACTTATTTTAATGTTTATTGTAAAAAAGGCGTAGGTGTATTTTTTTTAAATTTAACATTACTTTGTTTTTACTTTATATTTTAAACTTGAATCTATATACTGATAGTACACAGGCATATGTCTATATCCCAGTACATTAGCCTGTGTACAGATAGTACACAGGCAGTTGTTAGGACATACCTAAGCATGCCCTAACAACAGGAAATATGGTAGGACAGCCCTGGGGTCCTTCAATGGACCCTGGGCTGTCTGCCCATATATGGTATGTCCCTCAATCACGTCACAGGAATTCCCTGTGACCCGATCCATAGGCATCCCCCCTTTTCCTTTTCCCCTGAATGCTGCGGTCCGCTGTGATCGCAGCATTCACGGGAATAGCGGCGGCGATGAGGTTTCTCTGATCTCCGCCGTTATAGAGCGGGGCTGCGGCTGTGTAATACAGCATGAGGAGATGCGGCCGGCGCTGCACTAATGAGCGGCGGTTCAGGCACTGAAGACAGAACATGGGGGTGTTTTGCAGCGCGCCCGCCATGTTCGGTTTTCAGTGCCGCCGCTCATTAGTGCAGCGCCGGCCGCATCGCATCATCCTGACCCCACGCACTTGTTATCAGGATTCCGGAGCGCGGCAATGACTATCACACATCCGCAGCCCCGCTCTGATACATTCATGTGTTACTATACTGCGGCCGCACAGCTAAGTATCGAAATACATGAAATAACGGTATCGAACCGTTTGGGGATGCAGAGTATCGAAACACTATGCATCGCTACTGCTGAGGTGTTATCAATGCGGCGTGGCATGGAGGCGATCAGCCTGTGGCACTGCTGAGGGGTTATCAATGCGGCGTGGCATGGAGGTGATCAGTCTGTGGCACTGCTGAGGGGTTATCAATGCTGTGTGGCATGGAGGTGATCAGTCTGTGGCACTGCTGAGGTGTAATCAATGCGGAGTGGCATGGGGGCGATCAGTCTGTGGCACTGCTGAGGGGTTATCAATGCGGCGTGGCATGGAGGCGATCAGTCTGTGGCACTGCTGAGGGGTTATCAATGCGGCGTGGCATGGAGGTGATCAGTCTGTGGCACTGCTGAGGTGTTATCAATGCGGTGTGGCATGGAGGTGATCAGTCTGTGGCACTGCTGAGGTGTAATCAATGCGGTGTGGCATGGGGGTGATCAGTCTGTGGCACTGCTGAGGGGTTATCAATGCGGCGTGGCATGGAGGCGATCAGTCTGTGGCACTGCTGAGGGGTTATCAATGCGGCGTGGCATGGAGGTGATCAGTCTGTGGCACTGCTGAGGTGTTATCAATGCGGTGTGGCATGGAGGTGATCAGTCTGTGGCACTGCTGAGGTGTAATCAATGCGGTGTGGCATGGGGGTGATCAGTCTGTGGCACTGCTGAGGGGTTATCAATGCGGCGTGGCATGGAGGCGATCAGCAATGTAATGAATCTATAGAATATACGAGAGACACTTTCTGAATTGAATTACTGAAATAAATTAACTTTTTGATGATATTGTAATTCATTGAGCAGGACTAGTGTCTCTCACGCTCTCTCTCTCTCTCTCTCTATATATATATATATATATATATATAATATGCTTTATCTGCCAAAATAAATAAATAAAACGCTGTGAAAAACAGAATTTAACTGGAACACAAAAGGCTTAAAAAATAAAATAGGCTCTTTAATATTTAAAGCAAAACCGCCCACTGTAATCTGCCACCAGAATCAGCGCGGGAACAGCGTGTCGCCACCTTTAATTGGGATCAATCATAAAAGGCTCGGGACGCTATTCATCATACGGCTCGTGACAATGACCCGTCCAACCTGTCAGTGTAAAGTAATAAGCCCCACAGCAACAAGGCACACGGGGCTCACAGAAGCCGTACATAGCCACGCGTCAGTTATAGCGCCGGTGTTAAGGCCGTTCGATGTTGAAGCTCGGAGACATATGGATTCCCATAGATTCATTGTGTGGCTTTTAATTTAGTTTTTTAATGAATCTTTTTAGTAAAATTTGACACAAAGTTCCCTGCGCTGCATACAAATAATTCTATAGAAGAGTTACAGCGTGATACACAGAGCGAATATAGGAATTATGGGAAGGGACAGGATTATAGCTATAAACCCATATGTCAGACCAACAACATTTGTATTAACCTGGTTCTGTCTCTGAAGACCACTGTACAGCGAGTTACATCCAGTATTATACTCCAGAGCTGCACTCACTGTTCTGCTGGGGAAGTCACTGTGTACATACATTACATTACTTATCTTGTACTGATCCTGAGTTATATCCTGTATTATACTCCAGAGCTGCACTCCCTATTCTGCTGGAGGAGTCACTGTGTACATACATTACATTACTTATCCTGTATTGATCCTGAGTTACATCCTGTATTATACTCCAGAGCTGCACTCACTATTCTGCTGGTGGAGTCACTGTGTACATACATTACATTACTTATCCTGTACTGATCCTGAGTTACATCCTGTATTATACTCCAGAGCTGCACTCACTATTCTGCTGGTGGAGTCACTGTGTACATACATTACATTACTTATCCTGTACTGATCCTGAGTTACATCCTGTATTATACTCCAGAGCTGCACTCACTATTCTGCTGGTGGAGTCACTGTGTACATACATTACATTACTTATCCTGTACTGATCCTGAGTTACATCCTGTATTATACTCCAGAGCTGCACTCACTATTCTGCTGGTGGAGTCACTGTGTACATACATTACATTACTTATCCTGTACTGATCCTGAGTTACATCCTGTATTATACACCAGAGCTGCACTCACTATTCTGCTGGTGGAGTCACTGTGTACATACATTACTTACCCAGGATAAGTAATGTAATGTATGTACACAGTGACTCCAATTACTTATCCTGTACTGATCCTGAGTTACATCCTGTATTATACTCCAGAGCTGCACTCACTATTCTGCTGGTGGAGTCACTGTGTACATACATTACATTACTTATCCTGTACTGATCCTCAGTTACATCCTGTATTATACTCCAGAGCTGCACTCACTATTCTGCTGGTGGAGTCACTGTGTACATACATTACTTACCCAGGATAAGTAATGTAATGTATGTACACAGTGACTCCACCGGCAGAATAGTGAGTGCAGCTCTGGAGTACTGTGCGGATACAGAGGCTAACTCACTTGTGTGCAACATTGTAGATCAGATTCATAGATGTAACGTCTCCTAATACCGGTAATGCCAATAATGGTTTTCTTTATCAGCAGCTTTGTGTGTGCAGAAAATTCATTGCATAAAAGGAAAAAAAGATGAATGCATTTCAAGTGTTTTCAGCTCTTTCTGTAGTTGTTGTACATTATAAGCTTCTTAGGCTTTTTATAATAAAGCATTTATTTGATCAGCGTTGTGGTGAAATATGGAGAACGGACTGTTCCGTATTGTTCAGAAGTGTCATGAGGTGTTTTTTTGTCTTGAGATTTAATCAATGCGCAGTGAAGATGAGCCCCATCCTGTGCCCTTTATATGGACGTCTACTTCTGAGCCCCTTTCTTTCTGCCTCCTGGCGCTGGTAATAAAGACATGTCGGCAGCGCCTTTGTGCTTGGACTACGATGACACATATTCTTATTCAGTCATTTGAGGCTTTCCTCTACATGGTATAGATTGGTCTCCCATGAGCGGACTGACCGGCACTTGTCGTCTATATCCCAGTAAAGCACCACGATGTGAAAGAGCTTTACACCTTTCAAGGTTACAAATAAAAAAGATTGGGATCGTCCGAGCCGGAAACGTTATAATAGATAGAAGTGGATAAAGCGCTGGAATTAAAACTCACCCGTCATCAGTGTGTTCACATATAAACTACATGAAGATACAATCTATCGACTGATGAAGAATCACAAAGGCAATCAATTATAAGTAGAAACCAGTGATCTCAACAAAGTACTGGGACGTGTGGGAACAAGCGTCATCACAGAGGTACCAGCAGACGTGTGGGAACAAGCGTCATCACAGAGGTACCAGCAGACGTGTGGGAACAAGCGTCATCACAGAGGTACCAGCAGACGTGTGGGAACAAGCGTCATCACAGAGGTACCAGCAGACGTGTGGGAACAAGCGTCATCACAGAGGTACCAGCAGACGCCTAATAACTAGCAGCATCGCAAAAAGTACCATCTGGGAACGAGCGCCACCGCCGAGGTGCCCCCAGACCCCCGGGAACGAGCGCCACCGCCGAGGTGCCCCCAGACCCCCGGGAACGAGCGCCACCGCCGAGGTGCCCCCAGACCCCCGGGAACGAGCGCCACCGCCGAGGTGCCCTCAGACCCCCGGGAACGAGCGCCACCGCCGAGGTGCCCTCAGACCCCCGGGAACGAGCGCCACCGCCGAGGTGCCCCCAGACCCACGGGAACGAGCGCCACCGCCGAGGTGCCCCCAGACCCCCGGGAACGAGCGCCACCGCCGAGGTGCCCTCAGACCCCCGGGAACGAGCGCCACCGCCGAGGTGCCCCCAGACCCACGGGAACGAGCGCCACCGCCGAGGTGCCCCCAGACCCCCGGGAACGAGCGCCACCGCCGCGGTGCTCGCAGACCCCCGGGAACGAGCGCCACCGCCGAGGTGCCCGCAGACCCCCGGGAACGAGCGCCACCGCCGAGGTGCCCGCAGACCCCCGGGAACGAGCGACATCACCGCCGAGGTGCCCTCAGACCCCCGGGAACGAGCGACATCACCGCCGAGGTGCCCTCAGACCTCCGGGAACGAGCGACATCACCGCCGAGGTACCCTCAGACCTCCGGGAACGAGCGACATCACCGCCGAGGTACTCTCAGACCTCCGGGAACGAGCGACATCACCGCCGAGGTACTCTCAGACCTCCGGGAACGAGCGACATCACCGCCGAGGTACTCTCAGACCTCCGGGAACGAGCGACATCACCGCCGAGGTACTCTCAGACCTCCGGGAACGAGCGACATCACCGCCGAGGTACTCTCAGACCTCCGGGAACGAGCGACATCACCGCCGAGGTACTCTCAGACCTCCGGGAACGAGCGACATCACCGCCGAGGTACTCTCAGACCTCCGGGAACGAGCGACATCACCGCCGAGGTACTCTCAGACCTCCGGGAACGAGCGACATCACCGCCGAAGTACTCTCAGACCTCCGGGAACGAGCGCCACCGCCGAGGTAGTCTCAGACCTTTGGGCTTATCAGTCTATTAGGAACCAGTGACATCACGGAGGTCCTAGCAGTTTACTAGGAACATCACTAGTCTAGAAGGTATCAGTGATCACACAAACTATAGCAGCCTCAATCTTTCCCCTAGCGATATATGCCACCACCTTATAAGATTGGAATAACCCTTTCAGTGCAATATATAGGCGGCTGCCTCACACTGGTATTATTTCTTCAGACCACCAGTAATGAGTGCGAAGTCAGACGCAGATCTCGGCAGGATAAATAAGCTCCTGACATTGACGCGTTCCCTTCAAGTGAATCAGTGCAGCGGTTAAAGTCGCCCTCCAGTAAATACGAGAATTATCAGCACGAAATACGTTTATTTTCAAAGCAGGGATCGGGCAAAAAGGGCCCCCGTGGAAAGCGACGTCCATGTTATGGCCATATAATGAAATGGGGACCCACAGTGACATTATATGGAAACAGGGGGTCATACCGGAACGTAGACGAGAACGCAGACTATTACTTCAAATATAGCGGAGATAACCTAAGCTCCAGAGCTGGAACCCTAAAGTGAAAATACTGTAATCCGAGACCATAAGGCGGCGTTCAGACGTAGTGGATTTCTGAACATACCATAAATTAATAGAAACAGTAACGCTTCATCCAGCGTCAACCAATCATTGATACAGGACGTTAGGACACCACGGATGCTTCGCCACTGAGACCAATGCATTGATGGTTAGTGAGGTTAGACTATGTACCCAAGGACCCCCCCCAAGAGCAGCATTATCAGATGTATCCGGCAGTTATAACCCCCTTCCCTTCCTCGATCTTCTGGATGATTAAAGGATTGTAGACCACAAATACTCAAGTCTGGGCAGGCGGTTATCTTATGTAAGAGAAGCGACACTTTACCTTGTGAACTTCTGAAGTTTGGATGAAGACTCCGGGACAAACATGGGAATGGTCTTTTTATGCCTAGAAAATAATAATAAAAAAAAAATCAATGCAAAATGGAAACAAAAATGAACATAGAATATACATATGACAAGGTAACGCCCAGGGTGTGTCTGTCAACGAACTAGCTGACTGGTTCCAGTAGCAACCAATAGAATGGAGCATGGGATCAGCCAACAATCTCAGTCATTGGGGCCCGATAGTGTCTGCTGCGGGAGGAACAAGGATCTGATTTGATTTTAACCCAGCCTATTGGGCCAGAGGATTCAGGCAGCATTAAGTCACTTTGTAAATACAACCTGTTTTATACTCCAGAGCTGCACTCACTATTCTGCTGGTGGAGTCACTGTGTACATACATTACATTACTTATCCTGTACTGATCCTGAGTTACAGCCTGTATTATACTCCAGAGCTGCACTCACTATTCTGCTGGTGGAGTCACTGTGTACATACATTACATTACTTATCCTGCACTGATCCTGAGTTACATCCTGTATTATACTCCAGAGCTGCACTCACTATTCTGCCGGTGGAGTCACTGTGTACATACATTACTGATCCTGAGTTACATCCTGTATTATACTCCAGAGCTGCACTCACTATTCTGCTGGTGGAGTCACTGTGTACATACATTACATTACTTCTCCTGTACTGATCCTGAATTACATCCTGTATTATACTCCAGAGCTGCACTCACTATTCTGCTGGTGGAGTCACTGTGTACATACATTACTTATCCTGTACTGATCCTGAGTTACATCCCGTATTATACTCCAGAGCTGCACGCACTATTCTGCTGGTGGAGTCACTGTGTACATACATTACATTACTTATCCTGTACTGATCCTGAGTTACATCCTGTATTATACTCCAGAGCTGCACTCACTATTCTGCTGGTGGAGTCACTGTGTACATACATTACATTACTTATCCTGTACTGATCCTGAGTTATATCCTGTATTATACTCCAGAGCTGCACTCACTATTCTGCTGGTGGAGTCACTGTGTACATACATTACATTACTTATCCTGTACTGATCCTGAGTTACATCCTGTATTATACTCCAGAGCTGCACTCACTATTCTGCTGGTGGAGTCACTGTGTACATACATTACATTACTTATCCTGTACTGATCCTGAGTTATATCCTGTATTATACTCCAGAGCTGCACTCACTATTCTGCTGGTGGAGTCACTGTGTACATACATTACATACTTATCCTGTACTGATCCTGAGTTACATCCTGTATTATACTCCAGAGCTGCACTCACTATTCTGCTGGTGGAGTCATTGTGTACATACATTACATTACTTATCCTGTACTGATCCTGAGTTACATCCTGTATTATACTCCAGAGCTGCACTCACTGTTCTGCTGGTGGATTCACTGTGTACATAGATTACATTACTTTTCCGGTAACGACCCGGAGTTACAGCCTGTATTCTACTCCAGAGCTGCACTCACAACTGTGCAGGCTTCAGAGCTGAAATCACCCAGCACCTCCTGCATGTTCAGTGCTTGCACCGAGTCTACTCTAGTGAATTGCATTCTGGAAAGCATAGCCTTTATACCAGGCTCTTAATAGTCATCCTAGCATTATAGAAGCAGTTGTGAGAACAAGCTTACTGACTGTTTCCATCGATGACCAGTAAAATTGTAACAGTATTTACAAAGTGACCCAACGTTTGATATGAATCCATTCTGCAGGTAAACTCTGCTTAATTATGCAACAGAGGAAATAGTCTACACTTCATATCGTCAGCATTTTTTCAGAGGGTCGCTTCTGGGAAATGGGAATTACACATGAAAGGACTGCCATGTAAAATCATTTCTCATCACCGCTTTCTCCTGAATAAGAAGTCTCTGATCTGAATATGCCTTATGGCAGATCTGCGATGTATCGGCTCTCCTGACAGGTCTGTTATAATAAATATTTGTATTCCCCATGGGAAAAAACAATTCTGGAGCATCTTTTCTTAGAACTCTGCATTGTGCTGTTCCTCTGTTATTCCTCCTAGAAATGTATGAATAAATTGACACCTGGGTTACCACTTGGGAGTGTGTCGTGTGACAGGATCCACTCAGTGCTAGCAGTGTTAGATTGTGTAGGGAAACGCCTCATTGACAATGGGAATGGTGTCGCTCCATTGTCAATTTATTCATAAATTTCCAAGAGGAATAACAGAGGTACAACACAATGCAGATTTGTAAGAAAATATGTTCCAGAATAGTTTTTTGATGGGGAATGAAAGTGTTAACTAAAACAGACATGTCAGGAGAGGAGACCGGTCCGCTTTAATATTGAGGTTTAGTAAAGAATTGTATTATCCATAAAATAACACGGAACATCTTTTCTCAGAACATTGCGTTGTGTTGTCCCTTTGTTATTCTTCCTGGAAACGTATCAATAAGGTTATGTTCACACAGGGCGGATATGCTGCGTAAAAGCACAAAAGCGTATCCGCCATGCGCGCCGTAGCCGAAAAAACGCACCAAATTGTGGTGACGTTTTTCGCCCCGGAAGGTCCGCTGCGGAAAACTGCACGTAGAAAAAAAAAACAAGACACATACTTACCCTCTGGTGTCCACAGCCCGGCCTCCTGGGATGACGTTTAATCCCATGTGACTGCTACAGCCTGTGATTGGCTGCAGCGGTCACCTGAGAAAAAACAATCCCAGGAGGCCGGCCTGGATGAAGAAACACAGAATTCTGGGTAAGTATAAGATATATTTTTTTTCTAGGTTGCGGTTTTTCGGAGGAATCGCAGCTTTTCGCCACAAAAACGGCTATTTGTGGCGGGTTTTACCTCCTCATTGAATTTAATGGAGAAAAAAAAAGTGTCAAAAAACTGCGATTACGTAAATACAGTTGACGTGGTGTGGATTCAAAAAACGCACCGCAGGTCAATTTGAGCGTTTTTTTCCCGCTCATTATTTAAGAAGCGTGTGGATGAGATTGGTTCAAATCTCACCCCCTCTGCTGCTACTGTATTATGCTGTCGAATTTTCCGCAACGACATACATTGCGGAAAACTCGCAGTATTTACCCTACGTGTGAACTTCCCCTAAAAGTGAAAGCGGCCACACACATTAACCAATTTGGCGGGACCTTTTAACACGAATTAGATGTTCGTCTGATGTTCCGTTCCGCAGATGTAGAAAAAAAAAAAAAAAAAAAAAGATTTTTTGGGTGCATTCAGAAGCCACACCCCTTTATTTTGACAGCTGTATCTTCCTGTTGGGCTGCGGGTGGCCCCGCCCACTTCTGCTTACCTTTTAGTTTGTCCACCTGTGTCGCGTGTGATTGATCGTCAGTATTACGGACGTGTGTATCGGAGCTGTATATCAATGTGCGCGTTCTGAAGGCTCCAGACTTGGAAATTACAGTGACTCCGTTTTCTTCCCCCGACTCAGATCCTAAAAAAGTAGCGCTGACCCTCGACCAGCACTGGAGCGCGTCCCTTAAAGGGCATCTCCACCCAGATTATATTTTTACATGGATGTGTTGAGGATGCCCTGAATAAGTAACAGGCAATAAATAATATAAAAAAAACACTCACCTCCCGGGGGTAAAGGGGAGATGAACTGCTCCATAGCCCCTCACCACGTCATTCCCGAAGACGTCCGGTCCATAGACGCTGACCACGAGCTGAGGCCCTGAAACACAACACAGTATATGAGGTAAGGGGGTAGATTAACAAAAATGAATGACCAATTCCAGCCACTAACGTTCCCACGTGACACTTTTCGGAATGTTCCTCCCATCATGGAGCACAGGTTTCATGTTCCCTTGTGCTCACTGTTGCCACCTGCTGGCAGTACCTGGTAATAATCCCGTTTACATTTGCGCTCTGTTCACACGGGTGATTTGCAAAAGGCAAAGCCAATCGTATTTACTGCAGGAACGGCGGTAGAAATCCAAGGCTTATCTCGGATTTCTGACGGACACTTGTGCGCTCCGGAACCACGTGTGGAATTAGCCCAATTCGTGGAAATCCTTGGACGTGTGAACGGGGCCTCAGAGTTTGCAAACCGATCCTGGCCTAGTCCTGCTGATACATTGTAACAAACCCAGAAGCCGTATCAGTGTTGGAAAGGGATTCTGGGGTGTTTAAAGTGTAACTAAACGTTCATAAAACTTTTGACATATCTCAAGTTTTGATTGGTCCCGGCCCGCAGAGACTTTCTATTGAGCCCGTACAACACTCGCTCAACTTTGCGAGGGAAGCCAATCAAAAACTAAGCGGCGCAGCGCCTCCCTGAGCGCTTCGTCTTAGCGATCAGTGGGGGTCTCAGTTCTCAAACCCCCACTGATCAAAACTTCTGACATGTCAAAAGTTTTATGAAAGTATAGTTAGCCTTAAAAAAAAAAAAAAGGAAGAATCTTTCCTATATCCTCCCCCTCCCTTCACTTTCCTAGTTGTGATTTCCAAAACTGCATAAAAAAAACACTAAACTGTGTGATTAAAGCCCTACAGAGGATTGCCTGTACTGATACAATGTAACAAATCCTAAACAGAACTAAGCAAGGATTTGCATTCAGCCTCTAAATGTAAACTAGAATGTTCCCATTCTCTGACCGCAAGCAGAGATCTTAAAAAAGGTGAGAAATTGGCAGATAATATCTACAGACAAGACAAAAATGCATTTGACATGTTTAATATGTGGTCTATAAACTCAAGCAGTGGGGGGGGGGGTCTCTTCGAGAAGCGGGTCCTCGAAAGGGTCTCAAGATTTGTACTGAACATCAGAGTCTCCGGCCCGATGAAGAAGCCGGGACATAAAAGAAAGGGCGTCCGACCTCTCAGGCTGCTCAGAGTTCTCACATGTAATCAGCCGGCAACAGATGGATCCCTGGGAATAACCGGTGCCTCCCATGAGGGACGTGGGCACGCTCTGGACCGATGCCCGCCGGGAGGGCGCTGTGACGGATCCCCTCAAAGAATGTGACTTATTTATAAAGAAACAGAAGGAGATTCTGACATTAGCGCGAAGCACAGGAACGTGGCAGGACCCACGTGCGTCATGGTGTTCTCTGCCAACAAGGATTAGGGCAGACCCCTCCTTCTGTACCCAGCAAGACGCCCCCCCCCCCTTCCACAGAGTTGTGGATTGATTATTTGGCTTCCTGGAAAACCTCAATGGCTGCCGGGTTTTAGAAGATTCCTTATGTTGCGGACATCAGCGTAGGACGTAGGGGGCGCTGTATGTGGTGGCAGTTATGGTAGGTATCCCCTGTACCTTGCCAATATCCGGCTGGTTAATGGTTTGTAAGACCCCCCTGCACCTTTTTGGACTTCTGTTCTTCTCCGTATCCCAACCTGGGCTTGTTTGACCTTGTTTAACAGTTTGTGCCCCCTTTCTGCGTTTCGCCTGCCATACTTCTCCGTTCCGGCTTGTACGTTTTTGCGCCATCCTTTGACAAGGTCCTCGACTAATTCTGAGCCAACTGGGTCACTACAAGTCATCCATGGCTACTGAAAGCCCCTTAGCTTCCCCCATTCTTCTGCCTTGGCAGTTTCGCACACTCCCCTGGAGTTTGAATGGAGCGGCAGCGCACAGTTGACCGCTGGTCCATTCAAAAACATTTGTTTATGTGAGGAGGAACGGGTCCGAGTGGTGGGACCGCCAGCGATCAAACATTTTGGCTAAACTGTGGATAAGTCTCATAGTAAATGACTCACTGCGCTTTTGAACAACCTTCCTTTTTTTGTGATCCTGATGTCTCCCCCCAAACAGCCCACAGACCCTCATGTCTATTATTGGCTGTGACAAGTATTCACTATAACAAAAACCTAGGCGTGAGCGCCACCTGGTGGTAGAATCCAGGTATGACAAGAACTAGATTATAGAGCAAACCCACACAGTCCTCAAGATCACCTGCTCAATCTTCCCTCTGGACTGCTCAGCTACATATGAAAGTGGACACTGTACAGTCGGCCATATTACTTGTCACCCAGAAATGGATCGAACGAAGAAATGGCCCACTTCAGGTGGTACGGGACGCTCTTCAAATACACATACATGTATATGTATATATCTATGTGTATGACATATGGACCTGTAATCAGCTGCCATATGTAATGCGAATATAAGGACGTCTGCTCTCTAAGTTAAAACAGAAGAACTCCCAGGTCCTGGAATTTGGCTGCTGTGGTGATGGTGTGATCTGGCTTTGGTTATAACAGGTCATGGTGATCACAAAATTAAGGGGATTTTCCTTTGGGACAACGGCTTTCTATGTGCCCTATTAGAGCATGAAGAGGTTATAGAAGGGGTTACCCCAGTCAGTGTCCCCATAATAGCCAATAGAGGAATGTTGGTGGGATTAGGGGGAATTCCTTCTCCCTACCCCCGTCTATGGCATTCTTATATAAATACTTACAGCCGTAGGGGTTGGTGCTTTTAAATGTGATCTCAATCGGGAAGTTCCACACAATGCTCTGGTTCACAGTTCGGTTTTTAGATGCGATTTGGGATATTCCTTCTTCCACCCCCTGAAAATGAGGAGTAGATAAAAAATTAGTAAGAGGACATCTAGTGGTAGAACTGAGCATTACACCCAAATGTACTTCATAGCATTAACAGTACATGTAGGGATCATGTGTCCGGCGTGTATGAAGCCATCAAATGACGACAGCTGAGATATTAATGGAGAAATGTCAGATTATTACAGTCTCCAGAAGTACAGACCAGGGAGTGACAGGAGAGCGGAGCGCGGGGAGAGCGGAGCGCAGGGAGAGGGAGGAGCGGAGCGCAGGGCGAGCGGCATACAGCCTGATCTGTGTTCATAGTCCCTATCCTGCCTGATCTAGGCCCCCAGCAGTACTGTAACGCTGTCATTAAAGGGGTATCCCCATCTTAGTCATGTATAGCATGTCCACAGGATAGGTCATAAATGTCTAATAGATGCAGGTCCCACCTCTGGCACCCGCTCCTATCACCAGAACGGGGGTCCCACGACCCTGCCCCGCCTAGTGAAACGGACGCCGAATCCAAGTGGAGAATCAATGAATAAGCCGGAAGGAATTTGTGGCCCTATTAATACTCAGCTGAGCGCCGGGCCCTTCCCCCGCCTACGCGGCGAACATAATGTTCAAGTGTAATGTGAACGGAGTCTTAGCCCGGAGTGACTGCTCCAGTGTGAGAACCGCAACAGTTCAAGATTGATTTACGTGGATAGTCTCAAATACCCCCATAACAGTGACAGCCACCCCCACCACAGTGACAGCCACAGATACCCCCATAACAGTGACAGCCACCCCCATCACAGTGACAGCCACATGTACCCCCATAACATAGACAGGTACCCCATGACAGTGACAGGTACCCCCATCACAGCCACAGGTACCCCCCATCACAGTGACAGCCACAGGTACCCCTATAACATAGACAGATACCCCTATAACAGTCCCCATGATGACAGCAGTGAGCAGCGGTACTTACAGAGGTCGGGGCCCAGTCGTGTCCATACACAAAGCAGAACTTGCAGTAAAGATCATCAAACTCCGGGAACTGGTGAAGAAAAAACAGGAGACATGAGAGAAGATAGAGGAGGAGGGGCGCACGCTGCTCGGGGGAGGGGAGCACGCTGCTCGGGGGAAGATGTATGGGGAACACGCTGCTCGGGGAGGGGAACACGCTGCTCGGGTGAAGACGTATAGGGGCACACGCAGCCCCCCAATATCAGCAATCAGTGGTGATCAGAGCATGAACCCATTGATATCTTCTAACAATGACTCAGTCTAATGGCCGGCCGGCCCCCCCCCCATATATATTCGGATTACAGGGGCCCCCGTCTCTAGTACCCGGGGAGGCTCCTGTGGATCACTCAGCAGTTTCCTGATCTCCCACTGAACATAATAGAGTGCTGGAAACCGTATGGGGAATCAGAGCCGGACTATCAGGTTCTTCCCACTAATCCGGCATGAGATTTGGTAATGACCCGGAGAACATTAGCAGGATTTCCGCAACATCAGACGCAGGTAGTTCATTGTGTTACATGGTGATGGGTCAGCCCTGGGGGGAGGAGGACCCATCCCAGACCATCAGACATTCACGAAAGAATTCCGGACTATCGGGTGCCGTTTTTTTATGTCCAGACTCCATAGCGGCTTTTTCTTCATTCTATAATCTCTATACATGGGACTGGTATGAAGACCGATGGCCGCGTCCTCAGTCACCCGCCGCCCCGCCGGGAGAACTAGGACTCACCTCGGCGCTCTCAATCTGTCCATTAACGTTCAGGAGAAAGATGCTGGCAGGAGAAGCCATAGTCCGAGCCGTAACCGGAGACCGAAGAAAGAGACCGGGGGTAACGCCGTGTCCGGAACGTGGCGGGAATTCGGGACTGTGCGGGGCGTTGCTAGGAGATGCGTCGACCATAGTAACCGGATTCTACGGCGAGCCAGAGGGACAAACTTCCTGCAGCGTTCAGCAGTCACGTATAGTAGAGGCAGAGCATTGTCTGTGCCAGCTGGTGACATGAGGCTGCACTGGCAGGAAATATACACAGTGGCATGGAGATTTATATATTCACCAGGCAGGGACTTGTGTCTCTAATTCCATGTAGCAGAGTCGTGCAACGCGACTCTCCATATACTGAGGCTCTGTTCACACGCTTAACAAAAAACGGCTGTAAAATACGGAGCTGTTTACAAGGGAAAACAGCCTCTGATTTACAGCCGTTTGTTAAGCCTCCTGCGGTTTTTGCGTTGTTTGAGGTTATGTTCACACGGCTTATTTTCGGCCGTTTTTGAAAAATCGGAAGCAGAACGCCTCCAAACATCTGCCCATTGATTTCAATGGGAAAAACGGCGGTCTGTTCCGACGGGGTGTTTTTTTTACGCCACCGTTTTGAAAAACGACCCCGTTAAAAAAACGCCTGCGAAAAAGAAGTGCATGTCACAAAAACGGCCATAAAAAACGCAGCGAAAAACGCTAGTTAATTAAAATACGTCTGAAAATCAAGCTGTTTCCTGATTTTCAGATGTTTTTTTTAGCAACTTGTGTTTTTCACGGCGTTTTTGGAGCTGTTTTTTTTATAAAGTTAATGAAAAACGGCTCAAAAAGTGACATGCACTTTTTCGCAGGCGTTTTTATGCGGTCGTTTTTCAAAACGGTGGCGTAAAAAAAAAACCCCACTGTCGGAACAGAACGCCGTCTTTCCCATTGAAATCAAGGAGCAGATGTTTGGAGGTGTTCAGCTTCCGTTTTTTCAGATGTTTTTAGAGGCGTTTACGCCCTGAAAAACGTCTGAAAACACTGCGTGTGATCATACCCTGTCACAATTTCACACTGAGTTTTTTTGGCTCGTTTTTTTTTACACAGAAACTGTCAGAAACCGCGCAAAAAAAATTCAGAAGACACCTCCCATTGATTTCAATGGGAGGCATAAGTGGTTTTTCCCGCTTGACATCAAGAAAGCGATTTCCGCTGCATTTTTTTGCCCACGGCGCTCAATGGCCAAACCCGAAAAACTCAACGAAAGACGCCGCACAAAGCGCAGCTGTAAAGGATCTGCCAGACACAGGTTCTGTGTCGACGCCCGTGGTTAATCAGTCTGCACCTGCTCCTATGTCTGAGAGACTGACTCCATCTTCCACCAGTCAGGCTGGGAGGCTGAGGAGTGGGAGAGCCTATCACAGCCTGGCCAGACGAAGCTAGCTCCCGCCCTATGTCTATTTATACCTGCATTTCCTGCTCCTCCTTTGCCTGTGATTCTTTCCTGTTTCCTGGCTCTGCTGCTCCTGCTATGATTATTGACCTTGCTTCATGTTTGACCCTGGCTTTACTGACTACTCTCCTGCTCTGCGTTTTTCTATTGACGCAATGAAAAACCGCTCCAAAAACGGCTCAAGAAGTGACATGCTCCTTTTTACGCTGCATTTTTTAAACCGGGGCGTAAAAAAAGGCCCCGTCTGAAAAAAACGCCATTTTCCCATTGATTTCAATGGGTAGATGTCTGTTGGCGTTTAGGCACCGTTTTTTTTAGGCGTGGTTCGAGGCGTTTACGCCCTGATATACACCTGAAAACGCAGCGTGTGAACATACACTTTTTTTTACGGGGCGTATTTTAACTCAGTTTTTTAAAACGGCGGCATAAAAAAAACGCCCCGTCTGAACGAAACGCCGTTTTTCCCCATTGATTTCAATGGGCAGATGTTTGGAGGCGTTTAGCCACTGTTTTTTCAGGCGTATTTCAAGGCATTTACGCCAGAAAATACAGCGTGTAAACATACGCTACGTGGTAAATGTAAGCCATTCAGCCGTATGATTTAATTACGTCTGATTTTCACAATCTGATTCTCACATTATCGGATTACAATACATGACCAGCAATATGCCGCGACCGTCTCAAGAAATCCAAACACGTGTTGCAGCAATTTGTGGGTCGCTACGTGGCCACATTCGCTTACATTACTGTAATGTTTGAGGGGCGACACAGCGATCTTTAGAGGTGCGAGTCTTGTCGCAGCCACAGTCGCCGTGCAGCCATATCCTAATGAGTACATTTATAAATGGTGCGTTTATTTTTGCGCCGTGCCAAGTCTTTGTTTTTTTACCGCTTAGGCAGCTTTATACAGGAGGAGTGGCCTGTTGTGTTACTATTTTGTTTATTGCACTGCAACGTTATGTTTATGGCAGGTAAAGGGGATTGATGGTTGGCTCGCTGGTAACTAAAATTTTTGGCGCCAGGATGTACGGCCCAGGCGCCATCCTTGCTAAATTCCTGCTGCGCTATAACTGCGCTAGATGACGCAGTGTTAATACACCACTTCCTGATGTCTATAAAACAGCGGTGTTCCTGCCAACCGTATTTGGTTGGACGAGGGGGAACCTGGCTGTGGAGGTAAAAGAGAGTTGCTGAAAGAGAAGCTGGAGAGAGAGAGCTGCTGCATGAGAAGCTGGAGAGAGAGAGCTGCTGCATGAGAAGCTGGAGAGAGAGCTGCTGCGAGAGAAGCTGGAGGGTGAGAGAGCTTCTGCGAGAGAAGCTGGAGTGAACGAGAGCTGCTGCATGAGAAGCTGGAGAGAGCTGCTGCATGAGAAGCTGGACATAGAGAGCTGCTACGAGAGAAGCTGGAGTGTGTGAGAGAGCTGCTACGAGAGAAGCTGGAGTGTGAGAGAGCTGCTGTGAGAGAAGCTGGAGTGAGAGAGCAGCTCCGAGAGAAGCTGTCGAAGGAGAGAGAGCTGCTGCGAGAGAAGCTGTCGAATTAGAGAGCGCTGCTACGAGAGAAGCTGTCAAATGAGAGGGAGCTGCTGCGAGAGAAGCTTGAGAGTAAGACAGCTGCTGCGAGAAGCTAGAGCGTGAGAGAGAGCTTCTGTGAGAAGCTGGAGAGTTTGAGACAGCTACTGTGAGAGAAGCTGGAGAGTAAGAGAACTTCTGCGAAAGAAGCTGGAAAGTGAGAGAGCTGCTGCAGTAGAAGCTGGTGAGAGAGAGCTGCTGCGAGAGAAGCTGGAGAGAGCTGCTGCGAGGGAAGCTGGAGAGTAAGAGAATGAGCTGCTGCAAAACAAGCTGGAAAGTGAGAGAGCTGCTACGAGAGAAGCTGGAGAGTAAGGGAACTGCTGCGAGAGAAGCTGGAAAGTGAGAGAGAGCTGCTGCAATAAAAGCTTGTGTGAGAGCTGCTGCTACAGAAGCTGGAGAGAAGCTGGAAAGTGAGAGAGCTGCGGCGAGAGAAGCTAGAAAGGGAGAGAGCTGTGTGAGAGAAGCTGGAGGGTAAGAGAGAAGCTGGAAAGTGAAAGAGAGCTGCTGCGAAAGAAGATGGAAAGTGAAAGAGAGCTGCTGCGAGAGAAGCTGGAGAGTAAGAGAGAGCTGCTGCGAGAGAAGCTGGAGAGTGAACTGTGAAGCTGCTGTGTTAGTGACAGGCACTGACATTGGGTCACTTATCCAGTACTGATCCTGAATTACATCCTGCATTATACTGCAGAGCTGTACTCACTATGCTGCTGGTGGAGTCACTGTGTACATACATTACATTACTTATCCTGTACTGATCCTGAGTTATATCCTGTATTATACTCCAGAGCTGTACTCACTATTCTGCTGGTGGAGTCACTGTGTACATACATTACATTACTTATCCTGTACTGATCCTGAGTTACATCTTGTATTATACTCCAGAGCTGCACTCACTATTCTGCTGGTGGAGTCACTGTGTACATACATTACATTACTTATCCTGTACTGATCCTGAGTTATATCCTGTATTATACTCCAGAGCTGCACTCACTATTCTGCTGGTGGAGTCACTGTACATATATTACATTACTTATCTTATACTGATCCTGAGTTACATCCTGTATTATACGCCAGAGCTGCACTCACTATTCTTATTTTTTTGTTATTGGAAACAGTCTGCAAGCATGTTGTAAGACTGTAATTTTTCCTACATCAGATGACCGTGCAGAGCCTAGTATAAAGCTGACATAACCCGCAGTGATGAACACCATGGTAAGGTCTGCGTTGATGCTGAAATATTTTAGCTCTGAGCATCAGTACCATTGCTGGGACCTTGAACGTTCAGTTGTTCTTTTAGTAGTAAGTGGCTAATGGGTCCTAATTTTTCCCTTGATAAGCACTAGACCGAGGCCATTGAAATTGAGGCTTGTGTAATTCCTCTCATTCTGGTAGCAAGACAACAGAAAGAATATTTGTGATTATGGATCCTATTCAGTCATGTAATATGTTCTCTGACCACTAGATGTCAGTGTTGCTTTAGAATAGAGAAGTGATGGCCTAGACTACAAACTTGCTGCTTGTTTGAAAGTTTGATAGACTAAGGCTATGTTCACACGGAGTTTTTTGACACGGAAACCGTGCCGCAAAACTTGTCAAAAACGGCCCGAAAATGCCTCCCAATGCCCTATCTTTGGGCGTTTACGCCTCTTCCCCAGAGCGGAGTCCCGGGCAGAGCGCTATTATCGGCTCTACTCCGGGACTCTGGGGAAGCCTCTGACATCACTGTCCATACATCCACAATGATGTCAGGGGCTTCCCCAGAGCAGGAGTCCCAGTGATGTCATGAGCACAGCTGGAGTCCCAGGAAAAGCCTACTAGCGCTCTGCCTGTGACTCCAGTTCTGGGGTTGACCCTGACATCTCTGTCCATATATGGACAGTGATGTCAGGAGCAGAGCTGGAATCCCAGGCAGAGTGCCAGAAGCGGCTCTGTTCCGGGACTCCAGCTCTGGGCAAGCCCCTGACATCACTGGGGCAGCCTCTACAGAGGGCAGTGGGGCAGCCTCTACAGAGGGCAGTGGGGCAGCCTCTACAGAGGGCACTGGGGCAGCCTCTACAGATGGCACTGTGGCATTATCTACAAGTGGGTGTGTGGCAGTATCTGAAGAGGACACTGGCATTATCTAGGGGTGTGTTGCATTATCTACAGAGGGCACTGTGGCCTTATCTACAGAGGGCACTGTGGCCTTATCTACAGAGGACACTGTGGCCTTATCTACAGAGGGCACTGTGCCCTTATCTACAGAGGGCACTGTGGCCTTATCTACAGAGGGCACTGTGGCCTTATCTACAGAGGGCACTGTGGCCTTATCTAGGGGTGTGTTGCATTATCCACAGAGGGCACTGCGGCAGCATCCACAGAGGGCACTGCGGCAGCATCTATAGAGGGCACTGCGGCACTATCTAAAAAGGGGCTGCCCAATCTTGACGTGTGTGCTAACTGAGCCGCCGGACTGCATTTAGCGACACTTAAACTGGAAAGCTGGATTGTTGAAATAAGCACGTGGAGAAATATCTCAAATTTTAAACCTAGCGGTATTATTATAGTAATGTAGTATTATTATTCTAGTAATATAGTGTTATAGTAGTTCAAATAACTAATTGATTAACAATAATTTTGTATTGTATCAAATTTGAAAGTAATGCGGCCCGTCAACTTCCCATTTTTTCTATATGCGGCCCACTTACCCGGCCGAGTTTGAGACCCCTGCCCTAATCCATACCGATGAATTCCCCCTCACATCATGATACTGCTGCACTGCCCCTGACATATGCATTACGTAAATGGGAAGGTAATTTTTTCCCACAACATCAGCACGCTTATCTCCTGATATAGTCTGTGCTGTTGACATACAACCTAATAATACTGCCCCCTATGGACAAAAATATGATCACTTTAGTACTGCCATTCATGGACAAGAATCTAATCATATTAATGCTGCCCCTATGTACAAGAATATAACTACTATAATACTGCCCCTATATACAAGTATATAACTACTATAATACTGCCCCATATACAAGAATATAACTACTATAATACTGCCCCGCATATACAAGAATATAACTACTATAATACTGCCCCCTATATTCAAGAATATAACTACTATAATACTGCCCCCTATGTACAAGAATATAACCACTATAATACTGCCCCCTATATACAAGAATATAACTACTATAATACTCCTCCCTATATACAAGAATATAACTATTATCTTACTGCCCCCTATGTACAAGAATATAACTACTATAATACTGCCCCTATATACAAGAATATAACTACTATAATACTGTCCCTATATACAAGAATATAAACACTATAATACTGCCCCTATATACAAGAATATAACTACTATAATACTGCCCCTATATACAATAATATAACTACTATAATACTGCCCTCTATATACAAGAATATAACTACTATAATACTGCCCCTATATACAAGAATATAACTACTATAATACTGCCCCTATAGACAAGAATATAACTACTATAATACTGCCCCCTATATACAAGAATATAACTACTATAATACTGCCCCTATATACAAGAATATAACTACTATAATACTGCCCCCTATATACAAGAATATAACTACTATAATACTGCCCCCTATATACAAGAATATAACTACTATCTTACTGCCCCCTATGTACAAGAATATAACTACTATAATACTGTCCCCTATATACAAGAATATAACTACTATAATACTGCACCTATATACAAGAATATAACTACTATAATACTGCCCCTATATACAAGAATATAACTACTATAATACTGCTCCTATATACAAGAATATAACTACTATAATACTGCCCCTATATACAAGAATATAACTACTATAATACTGCCCCTATATACAAGAGTATAACTACTATAATACTGCCCCCTATATACAAGACTATAACTACTATAATACTGCCCCTATATACAAGAATATAACTACTATGATACTGCTCCTATATACAAGAATATAACTACTATAATACTGCCACCTATATACAAGACTATAACTACTATAATACTGCCCCTATATACAAGAATATAACTACTATAATACTGCCCCTATATACAAGAATATAACTACTATAATACTGCTCCTATATACAAAAATATAACTACTATAATACTGCCCCTATATACAAGAATATAACTACTATAATACTGCCCCTATATACAAGAATATAACTACTATAATACTGCCTCCTATATACAAGACTATAACTACTATAATACTGCCCCTATATACAAGAATATAACTGCTATAATACTGCCCCTATATACAAGAATATAACTACTATAATACTGCTCCTATATACAAGAATATAACTACTATAATACTGCCCCCTATATACAAGACTATAACTACTATAATACTGCCCCTATATACAAGAATACAACTACTATAATACTGCCCCTATATACAAGAATATAACTACTATAATACTGCCCCTATATACAAGAATATAACTACTATAATACTGCTCCTATATACAAGAATATAACTACTATAATACTGCCCCTATATACAAGAATATAACTACTATAATACTGCTCCTATATACAAGAATATAACTACTATAATACTGCCTCCTATATACAAGAATATAACTACTATAATACTGCTCCTATAATACTGCTCCCTATGTACAAGAATATAACTAATGTAATACTGCCCCTATATACAAGAATATAACTACTATAATACTGCCCCCTATATACAAGAATATAACTACTATAATACTGCCCCTATATACAAGAATATAACTACTATAATCCTGCCCCGTATATACAAGAATATAACTACTATAATACTGCTCCTATATGCAAGAATATAACTACTATAATACTGCTCCTATATACAAGAATATAACTACTATAATACTGCTCCTATATACAAGAATATAACTACTATAATACTGCCTCCTATATACAAGAATATAACTACTATAATACTGCTCCTATAAGGGCATGACCACACATGGCGGAATTCCTCCGCAACTGTCCGCATCAATGCCGCACCTAATCCGGGTTGCGGATTACGGCTGCGGATCTGCACAAAATGTGCAGAAAATTGATGCGGACTAGCTGCTGCGGACTGCGGGAAAAGTGCTTCCCTTCTCCCTATCAGTGCAGGATAGAGAGAAGGGACAGCACTTTCCCTAGTGAAAGTAAACGAAATTCATACTTACCGCCCGTTGTCTTTATGACGCGTCCCTCCTTCGGCATCCAGCCCGACCTCCCTGGATGACGCGCCAGTCCATGTGACCGCTGCAGCCTGTGCTTGGCCTGTGATTGGCTGCAGCCGTCACTTACACTGAAACGTCATCCTGGGAGGCCGGACTGGAGACAGAAACAGGGAGTTCTCGGTAAGTACGAACTTCATTTTTTTTTACAGATACATGTATATTGGGATCGGTAGTCACTGTCCCGGGTGCAGAAACAGTTACTGCCGATCGCTTAACTCTTTCAGCACCCTGGACAGTGACTATTTACTGACGTCTCCTAGCAACGCTCCCGTCATTACGGGAGCCCCATTGACTTCCTCAGTCTGGCTGTAGACCTAGAAATACATAGGTCCAGCCAGAATGAAGAAATGTCAAGTAAAAAAAGCAAGACGCATCCGCAGCACACATGACATGTGCATGACAGCTGCGGACTTCATTGCGGAACTTTGAATCTCCATTGAAGTCAATGGAGAAATTCCGCCATGAGTCCGCCACTGCTCCGCAACAGACAGAGCATGCTGCGGACACCAAATTCCGCTCCGCAGCCTATGCTCCGCAGCGGAATTGTACGCATCGTGTAAACGAACACTGCTAAATTAAAGTGAAAGTCAATGGAGAAACGGCTCCGCTGCGGAATAACGCTGCGGAGTGTCCGCAGCGGAATTTAAGTGCAATTCCGCCATGTGTGAACCCGCCCTAATACTGCTCCCTATGTACAAGAATATAACTACTATAATACTGCCCCTATATACGAGAATATAACTACTATAATACTGCTCCTATATACAAGAATATAACTACTATAATACTGCCTCCTATATACAAGAATATAACTACTATAATACTGCTCCTATAATACTGCTCCCTATGTACAAGAATATAACTAATGTAATACTGCCCCTATATACAAGAATATAACTACTATAATACTGCCCCTATATACAAGAATATAACCACTATAATCCTGCCCCGTATATACAAGAATATAACTACTATAATACTGCTCCTATATACAAGAATATAACTACTATAATACTGCCCCTATATACAAGAATATAACTAATATAATACTGCCCCTATATACAAGAATATAACTACTATAATACTGCTCCTATAATACTGCTCCCTATGTACAAGAATATAACTAATGTAATACTGCCCCTATATACAAGAATATAACTACTATAATACTGCCCCCTATATACAAGAATATAACTACTATAATACTGCCCCTATATACAAGAATATAACCACTATAATCCTGCCCCGTATATACAAGAATATAACTACTATAATACTGCTCCTATATACAAGAATATAACTACTATAATACTGCCCCCTATATACAAGAATATAACTACTATAATACTGCCCCTATATACAAGAATATAACCACTATAATCCTGCCCCGTATATACAAGAATATAACTACTATAATACTGCTCCTATATGCAAGAATATAACTACTATAATACTGCTCCTATATACAAGAATATAACTACTATAATACTGCTCCTATATACAAGAATATAACTACTATAATACTGCCTCCTATATACAAGAATATAACTACTATAATACTGCTCCTATAATACTGCTCCCTATGTACAAGAATATAACTACTATAATACTGCCCCTATATACGAGAATATAACTACTATAATACTGCTCCCTATATACAAGAATATAACCACTATAATCCTGCCCCGTATATACAAGAATATAACTACTATAATACTGCTCCTATATACAAGAATATAACTACTATAATACTGCCCCTATATACAAGAATATAACTAATATAATACTGCCCCTATATACAAGAATATAACTACTATAATACTGCCCCTATATACAAGAATATAACTACTATAAGGCTGGGTTCACACGTGGCGGAATTTCACTTAAATTCCGCTGCGGACACTCCGCAGCGTTAATCCGCAGCGGAGCCGTTTCTCCATTGACTTCCACTTTAATTTAGCAGTGTTCGTTTAGACGATGCGAAAAATTCTGCTGCGGAGCATAGGCTGCGGAGCGGAATTTGGTGTCCGCAGCATGCTCTGTCTGTTGCGGAGCAGTGGCGGACTCATGGCGGAATTTCTCCATTGACTTCAATGGAGATTCTAATTTCCGCAATGAAGTCCGCAGCTGTCATGCACATGTTATGTGTGCTGCGGATGCGTCTTGCTTTTTTAACTTGACATTTCTTCATTCTGGCTGGACCTATGTATTTCTAGGTCTACAGCCAGACTGAGGAAGTCAATGGGGCTCCCGTAATGACGGGAGCGTTGCTAGGAGACGTCTGTAAATAGTCACTGTCCAGGGTGCTGAAAGAGTTAAGCGATCGGCAGTAACTGTTTCTGCACCCTGGACAGTGACTACCGATCCCAATATACAGCAACCTGTAAAAAAATAGAAGTTCATACTTACCGAGAACTCCCTGCTTCTGTCTCCAGTCCAGCTTCCCAGGATGACGTTTCAGTCTAAGTGACGGCTGCAGCCAATCACAGGCCAAGCACAGGCTGCAGCGGTCACATGGACTGGCGCGTCATCCAGGGAGGTCGGGCTGGATGCCGAAAGAGGGACGCGTCACCCAGACAACGGCCGGTAAGTATGAAATTCGTTTACTTTCACTAGGGAAAGTGCTGTCCCTTCTCTCTATCCTGCACTGATAGGGAGAAGGGAAGTACTTTTCCCGCAGTCCGCAGCAGCTAGTCCGCATCAAATTACAGCACATTTTGGGCAGATGCGCAGCAGAATCTGCAACGCAGATTCTGTGCGGCATTGATGCGGACACGTGTGGTCATGCCGCCACGTGTGGTCATGCCCTAATACTGCCCCTATATACAAGAATATAACTACTATAATACTGCCCCTATATACAAGAATATAACTACTATAATACTGCCCCTATAGACAAGAATATAACTACTATAATACTGCCCCCTATATACAAGAATATAACTACTATAATACTGCCCCTATATACAAGAATATAACTACTATAATACTGCCCCCTATATACAAGAATATAACTACTATAATACTGCCCCCTATATACAAGAATATAACTACTATCTTACTGCCCCCTATGTACAAGAATATAACTACTATAATACTGCCCCTATATACAAGAATATAACTACTATAATACTGTCCCTATATACAAGAATATAAACACTATAATACTGCCCCTATATACAAGAATATAACTACTATAATACTGCCCCTATATACAATAATATAACTACTATAATACTGCCCTCTATATACAAGAATATAACTACTATAATACTGCCCCTATATACAAGAATATAACTACTATAATACTGCCCCTATAGACAAGAATATAACTACTATAATACTGCCCCCTATATACAAGAATATAACTACTATAATACTGCCCCTATATACAAGAATATAACTACTATAATACTGCCCCCTATATACAAGAATATAACTACTATAATACTGCCCCCTATATACAAGAATATAACTACTATCTTACTGCCCCCTATGTACAAGAATATAACTACTATAATACTGTCCCCTATATACAAGAATATAACTACTATAATACTGCACCTATATACAAGAATATAACTACTATAATACTGCCCCTATATACAAGAATATAACTACTATAATACTGCTCCTATATACAAGAATATAACTACTATAATACTGCCCCTATATACAAGAATATAACTACTATAATACTGCCCCTATATACAAGAGTATATCTACTATAATACTGCCCCCTATATACAAGACTATAACTACTATAATACTGCCCCTATATACAAGAATATAACTACTATGATACTGCTCCTATATACAAGAATATAACTACTATAATACTGCCACCTATATACAAGACTATAACTACTATAATACTGCCCCTATATACAAGAATATAACTACTATAATACTGCCCCTATATACAAGAATATAACTACTATAATACTGCTCCTATATACAAGAATATAACTACTATAATACTGCCCCTATATACAAGAATATAACTACTATAATACTGCCCCTATATACAAGAATATAACTACTATAATACTGCCTCCTATATACAAGACTATAACGACTATAATACTGCCCCTATATACAAGAATATAACTGCTATAATACTGCCCCTATATACAAGAATATAACTACTATAATACTGCTCCTATATACAAGAATATAACTACTATAATACTGCCCCCTATATACAAGAATATAACTACTATAATACTGCTCCTATAATACTGCTCCCTATGTACAAGAATATAACTAATGTAATACTGCCCCTATATACAAGAATATAACTACTATAATACTGCCCCCTATATACAAGAATATAACTACTATAATACTGCCCCTATATACAAGAATATAACCACTATAATCCTGCCCCGTATATACAAGAATATAACTACTATAATACTGCTCCTATATGCAAGAATATAACTACTATAATACTGCTCCTATATACAAGAATATAACTACTATAATACTGCTCCTATATACAAGAATATAACTACTATAATACTGCCTCCTATATACAAGAATATAACTACTATAATACTGCTCCTATAAGGGCATGACCACACATGGCGGAATTCCTCCGCAACTGTCCGCATCAATGCCGCACCTAATCCGGGTTGCGGATTACGGCTGCCGATCTGCACAAAATGTGCAGAAAATTGATGCGGACTAGCTGCTGCGGACTGCGGGAAAAGTGCTTCCCTTCTCCCTATCAGTGCAGGATAGAGAGAAGGGACAGCACTTTCCCTAGTGAAAGTAAACGAAATTCATACTTACCGCCCGTTGTCTTTATGACGCGTCCCTCCTTCGGCATCCAGCCCGACCTCCCTGGATGACGCGCCAGTCCATGTGACCGCTGCAGCCTGTGCTTGGCCTGTGATTGGCTGCAGCCGTCACTTACACTGAAACGTCATCCTGGGAGGCCGGACTGGAGACAGAAACAGGGAGTTCTCGGTAAGTACGAACTTCATTTTTTTTTACAGATACATGTATATTGGGATCGGTAGTCACTGTCCCGGGTGCAGAAACAGTTACTGCCGATCGCTTAACTCTTTCAGCACCCTGGACAGTGACTATTTACTGACGTCTCCTAGCAACGCTCCCGTCATTACGGGAGCCCCATTGACTTCCTCAGTCTGGCTGTAGACCTAGAAATACATAGGTCCAGCCAGAATGAAGAAATGTCAAGTAAAAAAAGCAAGACGCATCCGCAGCACACATGACATGTGCATGACAGCTGCGGACTTCATTGCGGAACTTTGAATCTCCATTGAAGTCAATGGAGAAATTCCGCCATGAGTCCGCCACTGCTCCGCAACAGACAGAGCATGCTGCGGACACCAAATTCCGCTCCGCAGCCTATGCTCCGCAGCGGAATTGTACGCATCGTGTAAACGAACACTGCTAAATTAAAGTGAAAGTCAATGTAGAAACGGCTCCGCTGCGGATTAACGCTGCGGAGTGTCCGCAGCGGAATTTAAGTGCAATTCCGCCATGTGTGAACCCGCCCTAATACTGCTCCCTATGTACAAGAATATAACTACTATAATACTGCCCCTATATACGAGAATATAACTACTATAATACTGCTCCTATATACAAGAATATAACTACTATAATACTGCCTCCTATATACAAGAATATAACTACTATAATACTGCTCCTATAATACTGCTCCCTATGTACAAGAATATAACTAATGTAATACTGCCCCTATATACAAGAATATAACTACTATAATACTGCCCCTATATACAAGAATATAACCACTATAATCCTGCCCCGTATATACAAGAATATAACTACTATAATACTGCTCCTATATACAAGAATATAACTACTATAATACTGCCCCTATATACAAGAATATAACTAATATAATACTGCCCCTATATACAAGAATATAACTACTATAATACTGCTCCTATAATACTGCTCCCTATGTACAAGAATATAACTAATGTAATACTGCCCCTATATACAAGAATATAACTACTATAATACTGCCCCCTATATACAAGAATATAACTACTATAATACTGCCCCTATATACAAGAATATAACCACTATAATCCTGCCCCGTATATACAAGAATATAACTACTATAATACTGCTCCTATATACAAGAATATAACTACTATAATACTGCCCCCTATATACAAGAATATAACTACTATAATACTGCCCCTATATACAAGAATATAACCACTATAATCCTGCCCCGTATATACAAGAATATAACTACTATAATACTGCTCCTATATGCAAGAATATAACTACTATAATACTGCTCCTATATACAAGAATATAACTACTATAATACTGCTCCTATATACAAGAATATAACTACTATAATACTGCCTCCTATATACAAGAATATAACTACTATAATACTGCTCCTATAATACTGCTCCCTATGTACAAGAATATAACTACTATAATACTGCCCCTATATACGAGAATATAACTACTATAATACTGCTCCCTATATACAAGAATATAACCACTATAATCCTGCCCCGTATATACAAGAATATAACTACTATAATACTGCTCCTATATACAAGAATATAACTACTATAATACTGCCCCTATATACAAGAATATAACTAATATAATACTGCCCCTATATACAAGAATATAACTACTATAATACTGCCCCTATATACAAGAATATAACTACTATAAGGCTGGGTTCACACGTGGCGGAATTTCACTTAAATTCCGCTGCGGACACTCCGCAGCGTTAATCCGCAGCGGAGCCGTTTCTCCATTGACTTCCACTTTAATTTAGCAGTGTTCGTTTAGACGATGCGAAAAATTCTGCTGCGGAGCATAGGCTGCGGAGCGGAATTTGGTGTCCGCAGCATGCTCTGTCTGTTGCGGAGCAGTGGCGGACTCATGGCGGAATTTCTCCATTGACTTCAATGGAGATTCTAATTTCCGCAATGAAGTCCGCAGCTGTCATGCACATGTTATGTGTGCTGCGGATGCGTCTTGCTTTTTTAACTTGACATTTCTTCATTCTGGCTGGACCTATGTATTTCTAGGTCTACAGCCAGACTGAGGAAGTCAATGGGGCTCCCGTAATGACGGGAGCGTTGCTAGGAGACGTCTGTAAATAGTCACTGTCCAGGGTGCTGAAAGAGTTAAGCGATCGGCAGTAACTGTTTCTGCACCCTGGACAGTGACTACCGATCCCAATATACAGCAACCTGTAAAAAAATAGAAGTTCATACTTACCGAGAACTCCCTGCTTCTGTCTCCAGTCCAGCTTCCCAGGATGACGTTTCAGTCTAAGTGACGGCTGCAGCCAATCACAGGCCAAGCACAGGCTGCAGCGGTCACATGGACTGGCGCGTCATCCAGGGAGGTCGGGCTGGATGCCGAAAGAGGGACGCGTCACCCAGACAACGGCCGGTAAGTATGAAATTCGTTTACTTTCACTAGGGAAAGTGCTGTCCCTTCTCTCTATCCTGCACTGATAGGGAGAAGGGAAGTACTTTTCCCGCAGTCCGCAGCAGCTAGTCCGCATCAAATTACAGCACATTTTGGGCAGATGCGCAGCAGAATCTGCAACGCAGATTCTGTGCGGCATTGATGCGGACAGTTGCGGAGGAAATCCGCCACGTGTGGTCATGCCCTAATACTGCCCCTATATACAAGAATATAACTACTATAATACTGCCCCTATATACAAGAATATAACTACTATAATACTGCCCCTATAGACAAGAATATAACTACTATAATACTGCCCCCTATATACAAGAATATAACTACTATAATACTGCCCCTATATACAAGAATATAACTACTATAATACTGCCCCCTATATACAAGAATATAACTACTATAATACTGCCCCCTATATACAAGAATATAACTACTATCTTACTGCCCCCTATGTACAAGAATATAACTACTATAATACTGCCCCTATATACAAGAATATAACTACTATAATACTGTCCCTATATACAAGAATATAAACACTATAATACTGCCCCTATATACAAGAATATAACTACTATAATACTGCCCCTATATACAATAATATAACTACTATAATACTGCCCTCTATATACAAGAATATAACTACTATAATACTGCCCCTATATACAAGAATATAACTACTATAATACTGCCCCTATAGACAAGAATATAACTACTATAATACTGCCCCCTATATACAAGAATATAACTACTATAATACTGCCCCTATATACAAGAATATAACTACTATAATACTGCCCCCTATATACAAGAATATAACTACTATAATACTGCCCCCTATATACAAGAATATAACTACTATCTTACTGCCCCCTATGTACAAGAATATAACTACTATAATACTGTCCCCTATATACAAGAATATAACTACTATAATACTGCACCTATATACAAGAATATAACTACTATAATACTGCCCCTATATACAAGAATATAACTACTATAATACTGCTCCTATATACAAGAATATAACTACTATAATACTGCCCCTATATACAAGAATATAACTACTATAATACTGCCCCTATATACAAGAGTATATCTACTATAATACTGCCCCCTATATACAAGACTATAACTACTATAATACTGCCCCTATATACAAGAATATAACTACTATGATACTGCTCCTATATACAAGAATATAACTACTATAATACTGCCACCTATATACAAGACTATAACTACTATAATACTGCCCCTATATACAAGAATATAACTACTATAATACTGCCCCTATATACAAGAATATAACTACTATAATACTGCTCCTATATACAAGAATATAACTACTATAATACTGCCCCTATATACAAGAATATAACTACTATAATACTGCCCCTATATACAAGAATATAACTACTATAATACTGCCTCCTATATACAAGACTATAACTACTATAATACTGCCCCTATATACAAGAATATAACTGCTATAATACTGCCCCTATATACAAGAATATAACTACTATAATACTGCTCCTATATACAAGAATATAACTACTATAATACTGCCCCCTATATACAAGACTATAACTACTATAATACTGCCCCTATATACAAGAATACAACTACTATAATACTGCCCCTATATACAAGAATATAACTACTATAATACTGCCCCTATATACAAGAATATAACTACTATAATACTGCTCCTATATACAAGAATATAACTACTATAATACTGCCCCTATATACAAGAATATAACTACTATAATACTGCTCCTATATACAAGAATATAACTACTATAATACTGCCTCCTATATACAAGAATATAACTACTATAATACTGCTCCTATAATACTGCTCCCTATGTACAAGAATATAACTAATGTAATACTGCCCCTATATACAAGAATATAACTACTATAATACTGCCCCCTATATACAAGAATATAACTACTATAATACTGCCCCTATATACAAGAATATAACCACTATAATCCTGCCCCGTATATACAAGAATATAACTACTATAATACTGCTCCTATATGCAAGAATATAACTACTATAATACTGCTCCTATATACAAGAATATAACTACTATAATACTGCTCCTATATACAAGAATATAACTACTATAATACTGCCTCCTATATACAAGAATATAACTACTATAATACTGCTCCTATAATACTGCTCCCTATGTACAAGAATATAACTACTATAATACTGCCCCTATATACGAGAATATAACTACTATAATACTGCTCCTATATACAAGAATATAACTACTATAATACTGCCTCCTATATACAAGAATATAACTACTATAATACTGCTCCTATAATACTGCTCTCTATGTACAAGAATATAACTAATGTAATACTGCCCCTATATACAAGAATATAACTACTATAATACTGCCCCTATATACAAGAATATAACCACTATAATCCTGCCCCGTATATACAAGAATATAACTACTATAATACTGCTCCTATATACAAGAATATAACTACTATAATACTGCCCCTATATACAAGAATATAACTAATATAATACTGCCCCTATATACAAGAATATAACTACTATAATACTGCTCCTATAATACTGCTCCCTATGTACAAGAATATAACTAATGTAATACTGCCCCTATATACAAGAATATAACTACTATAATACTGCCCCCTATATACAAGAATATAACTACTATAATACTGCCCCTATATACAAGAATATAACCACTATAATCCTGCCCCGTATATACAAGAATATAACTACTATAATACTGCTCCTATATACAAGAATATAACTACTATAATACTGCCCCCTATATACAAGAATATAACTACTATAATACTGCCCCTATATACAAGAATATAACCACTATAATCCTGCCCCGTATATACAAGAATATAACTACTATAATACTGCTCCTATATGCAAGAATATAACTACTATAATACTGCTCCTATATACAAGAATATAACTACTATAATACTGCTCCTATATACAAGAATATAACTACTATAATACTGCCTCCTATATACAAGAATATAACTACTATAATACTGCTCCTATAATACTGCTCCCTATGTACAAGAATATAACTACTATAATACTGCCCCTATATACGAGAATATAACTACTATAATACTGCTCCCTATATACAAGAATATAACCACTATAATCCTGCCCCGTATATACAAGAATATAACTACTATAATACTGCTCCTATATACAAGAATATAACTACTATAATACTGCCCCTATATACAAGAATATAACTAATATAATACTGCCCCTATATACAAGAATATAACTACTATAATACTGCCCCTATATACAAGAATATAACTACTATAAGGCTGGGTTCACACGTGGCGGAATTTCACTTAAATTCCGCTGCGGACACTCCGCAGCGTTAATCCGCAGCGGAGCCGTTTCTCCATTGACTTCCACTTTAATTTAGCAGTGTTCGTTTAGACGATGCGAAAAATTCTGCTGCGGAGCATAGGCTGCGGAGCGGAATTTGGTGTCCGCAGCATGCTCTGTCTGTTGCGGAGCAGTGGCGGACTCATGGCGGAATTTCTCCATTGACTTCAATGGAGATTCTAATTTCCGCAATGAAGTCCGCAGCTGTCATGCACATGTTATGTGTGCTGCGGATGCGTCTTGCTTTTTTAACTTGACATTTCTTCATTCTGGCTGGACCTATGTATTTCTAGGTCTACAGCCAGACTGAGGAAGTCAATGGGGCTCCCGTAATGACGGGAGCGTTGCTAGGAGACGTCTGTAAATAGTCACTGTCCAGGGTGCTGAAAGAGTTAAGCGATCGGCAGTAACTGTTTCTGCACCCTGGACAGTGACTACCGATCCCAATATACAGCAACCTGTAAAAAAATAGAAGTTCATACTTACCGAGAACTCCCTGCTTCTGTCTCCAGTCCAGCTTCCCAGGATGACGTTTCAGTCTAAGTGACGGCTGCAGCCAATCACAGGCCAAGCACAGGCTGCAGCGGTCACATGGACTGGCGCGTCATCCAGGGAGGTCGGGCTGGATGCCGAAAGAGGGACGCGTCACCCAGACAACGGCCGGTAAGTATGAAATTCGTTTACTTTCACTAGGGAAAGTGCTGTCCCTTCTCTCTATCCTGCACTGATAGGGAGAAGGGAAGTACTTTTCCCGCAGTCCGCAGCAGCTAGTCCGCATCAAATTACTGCACATTTTGGGCAGATGCGCAGCAGAATCTGCAACGCAGATTCTGTGCGGCATTGATGCGGACAGTTGCGGAGGAAATCCGCCACGTGTGGTCATGCCCTAATACTGCCCCTATATACAAGAATATAACTACTATAATACTGCCCCTATAGACAAGAATATAACTACTATAATACTGCCCCCTATATACAAGAATATAACTACTATAATACTGCCCCCTATATACAAGAATATAACTACTATCTTACTGCCCCCTATGTACAAGAATATAACTACTATAATACTGTCCCCTATATACAAGAATATAACTACTATAATACTGCACCTATATACAAGAATATAACTACTATAATACTGCCCCTATATACAAGAATATAACTACTATAATACTGCCCCTATATACAAGAATATAACTACTATAATACTGCCCCCTATATACAAGAATATAACTACTATCTTACTGCCCCCTATGTACAAGAATATAACTACTATAATACTGTCCCCTATATACAAGAATATAACTACTATAATACTGCACCTATATACAAGAATATAACTACTATAATACTGCCCCTATATACAAGAATATAACTACTATAATACTGCCCCTATATACAAGAATATAACTACTATAATACTGCCCCTATATACAAGAATATAACTACTATAATACTGCCCCCTATATACAAGACTATAACTACTATAATACTGCCCCTATATACAAGAATATAACTACTATAATACTGCCCCTATATACAAGAATATAACTACTATAATACTGCTCCTATATACAAGAATATAACTACTATAATACTGCCCCCTATATACAAGACTATAACTACTATAATACTGCCCCTATATACAAGAATATAACTGCTATAATACTGCCCCTATATACAAGAATATAACTACTATAATACTGCTCCTATATACAAGAATATAACTACTATAATACTGCCCCTATATACAAGAATATAACTACTATAATACTGCCCCTATATACAAGAATATAACTACTATAATACTGCCCCTAAATACAAGAATATAACTACTATAATACTGCCCCTATATACAAGAATATAACTACTATAATACTGCTCCTATATACAAGAATATAACTACTATAATACTGCCCCTATATACAAGTATATAACTACTATAATACTGCCCCTATATACAAGAATATAACTACTATAATACTGCCTCCTATATACAAGACTATAACTACTATAATACTGCCCCCTATATACAAGAATATAACTACTATAATACTGCTCCTATATACAAGAATATAACTACTATAATACTGCTCCTATATACAAGAATATAACTACTATAATACTGACCCCTATATACAATAATATAACTACTATAATACTGCCCCCTATATACAAGAATATAACTACTATAATACTCCTCCTATATACAAGAATATAACTACTATAATACTGCCTCCTATATACAAGAATATAACTACTATAATACTGCCCCCTATGTACAGAAATGTATCACATGAAAGTAGATGTGATTGAGTAAATGTAACTGGAGTTGCGCTTCATTCCCACATTGAGTATTTGTCTGTAATCTAAACTTTACCTGATTATAATCTCACTACAGGCCACTTCTTTTATATTCTGCTACAACACAACAGGATGAAATAGGATTTTAATAGTTAAATGAATAAGTAAATAATAACATCGTCTTTGTAGATCAGTGAGCTGAGGAGAAACAAGAAATGGAATCTACTGCTGAGTCATTACATGGAATTAATCAGACAAGTTTGTAAAACTCATTAAAATAAAAGTTGTGCTGACAAGCGCCTCTATGGAGGCCGTCATCTGATGTGCAAAACGTTACCGAAATAATGGAAAGATACAAAGATTAGAATGTAAATCTCCCCCTCCCCTCCCCCGTCATTACCTGCACATTTTACATCGTTTAATGGCCTGTGCTAATGGCAATTCTTTATAACTTGGCAAGGAACATTGAGTCCCCCTCCATGAGGGATACACAGCATGGAGTGACACCTTATTATAATGCACCAAATTTCCTCTTCCCAGTTAAAACTTGTATCTCCTGTTAAATGATTGAAATACTGTAAGGATTACGGTAATAACACTGAGCCGGTACTTCTTAATTTAAGTTTTTGATTTTGCCACTTTCAGCAATTTTGATTGACAGCAGCATGTTAACAAAAAGATATTCCCCTTACCGAAGATCTGTCAGCTCACATGTGTGGTGTAGTATAGAGGAGCAGTCAGTTCTCCAGTGTGGTGTGGTGTAGTATAGAGGATCTGTCAGTTCTCCTGTGTGGTGTAGTATAGAGGATCTGTCAGCTCTCCTGTGTGGTGTAGTATAGAGGAGCTGTCAGCTCTCCTGTGTGGTGTAGTATAGAGGAGCAGTCAGTTCTCCTGTGTGGTGTAGTATAGAGGAGCTGTCAGTTCTCCTGTGTGGTGTAGTATAGAGGAGCTGTCAGCTCTCCTGTGTGGTGTAGTATAGAGCAGCTGTCAGCTCCCCTGTGTGGTGTAGTATAGAGCAGCTGTCAGTTCTCCTGTGTGGTGTAGTATAGAGGAGCTGTCAGCTCTCCTGTGTGGTGTAGTATAGAGCAGCTGTCAGCTCTCCTGTGTGGTGTAGTATAGAGGAGCTGTCAGCTCTTCTGTGTGGTGAAGTATAGAGGAGCTGTCAGTTCTGTGTGGTGTAGTATAGAGGAGCTGTCAGCTCTCCTGTGTGGTGTAGTATAGAGGAGCAGTCAGCTCTCCTGTGTGGTGTAGTATAGATGATCTGTCAGTTCTCCTGTGTGGTGTAGTATAGAGGATCTGTCAGCTCTCCTGTGTGGTGTAGTATAGAGGAGCTGTCAGCTCTCCTGTGTGGTGTAGTATAGAGGAACTGTCAGTTCTCCTGTGTGGTGTAGTATAGAGGAGCTGTCAGTTCTCCTGTGTGGTGTAGTATAGAGGATCTGTCAGTTCTCCTGTGTGGTGTAGTATAGAGGATCTGTCAGTTCTCCTGTGTGGTGTAGTATAGAGGATCTGTCAGTTCTCCAGGGTGGTGTAGTATAGAGGAGCTGTCAGCTCTCCTGTGTGGTGTAGTATAAAGGAGCTGTCAGCTCTCCTGTGTGGTGTAGTATAGAGGAGCTGTCAGCTCTCCTGAGTGGTGTAGTATAGAGGAGCTGTCAGCTCTCCTGTTTGGTGTAGTATAGAGGATCTGTCAGCTCTCCTGTGTGGTGTAGTATAGAGGATCTGTCAGCTCTCCTGTGTGGTGTAGTATAGAGGAGCTGTCAGCTCTCCTGTGTGGTGTAGTATAGAGGATCTGTCAGCTCTCCTGTGTGGTGTAGTATAGAGGAGCTGTCAGCTTTCCTGTGTGGTGTAGTATAGAGGATCTCTAAGCTCTCCTTTGTGGTGTAGTATAGAGGATCTGTCAGCTTTCCTGTGTGGTGTAGTATAGAGGATCTGTCAGCTCTCCTGTGTGATGTAGTATAGAGGATCTGTCAGCTCTCCTGTGTGGTGTAGTATAGAGGATCTGTCAGCTCTCCTGTGTGGTGTAGTATAGAGGATCTGTCAGCTCTCCTGTGTGGTGTAATATAGAGGATCTGTCAGCTCTCCTGTGTGGTGTATTATAGAGGAGTTGTCAGCTCTCCTGTGTGGTGTAGTATAGAGGAGCTGTCAGCTCTCCTGTGTGGTGTAGTATAGAGGAGCTGTCAGCTCTCCTGTGTGGTGTAGTATAGAGGAGCTGTCAGCTCCCCTGTGTGGTGTAGAATAGAGGATCTGTCAGCTCTCCTGTGTGGTATAGTATAGAGGAGCTGTCAGCTCTCCTGTGTGGTGTAGTATAGAGGATCTGTCAGCTCTCCTGTGTGGTGTAGTATAGAGGATCTGTCAGCTCTCCTGTGTGGTGTAGTATAGAGGAGCTGTCAGCTCTCCTGTGTGGTGTAGTATAGAGGAGCTGTCAGTTCTCCTGTGTGGTGTAGTATAGAGGAGCTGTCAGCTCTCCTGTGTGATGTAGTATAGAGGAGCTGTCAGCTCTCCTGTGTGGTGTAGTATAGAGGATCTGTCAGCTCTCCTGTGTGGTGTAGTATAGAGGATCTGTCATCTCTCCTGTGTGATGTAGTATAGAGGATCTGTCAGCTCTCCTGTGTGGTGTAGTATAGAGGATCTGTCAGCTCTCCTGTGTGGTGTAGTATAGAGGAGCTGTCAGCTCTCCTGTGTGGTGTAGTATAGAGGAGCTGTCAGTTTTCCTGTGTGGTGTAGTGTAGAGGAGCTGTCAGCTCTCCTGTGTGGTGTAGTATAGAGGATCTGTCAGCTCTCCTGTGTGGTGTAGTATAGAGGATCTGTCAGCTCTCCTGTGTGGTGTAGTATAGAGGATCTGTCATCTCTCCTGTGTGATGTAGTATAGAGGATCTGTCAGCTCTCCTGTGTGGTGTAGTATAGAGGAGCTGCCAGCTCTCCTGTGTGGTGTAGTATAGAGGATCTGTCAGCTCTCCTGTGTGGTGTAGTATAGAGGAGCTGTCAGTTCTCCTGTGTGGTGTAGTATAGAGGATCTGTCAGTTCTCCTGTGAGGTGTAGTATTGAGGATCTGTCATTTCTCCTGTGTGGTGTAGTATAGAGGATCTGTCAGTTCTCCTGTGTGGTGTAGTATAGAGGAGCTGTCAGTTCTCCTGTGTGGTGTAGTATAGAGGATCTGTCAGTTCTCCTGTGTGGTGTAGTATAGAGGAGCTGTCAGTTCTCCTGTGTGGTGTAGTATAGAGGAGCTGTCAGTTCTCCTGTGTGGTGTAGTATAGAGGATCTGTCAGTTCTCCTGTGTGGTGTAGTATAGAGGAGCTGTCAGCTCTCTTGTGTGGTGTAGTATAGAGGAGCTGTCAGTTCTCCTGTGTGGTGTAGTATAGAGGATCTGTCAGCTCTCCTGTGTGGTGTAGTTTAGTTTCCAATAGGGTTACATTAGAATTATGCTTTGCCGTGGGTGCAATTTTACTGCAACCGAATCTAAAGGTCGCTATTAAAAAACTTTACTTATTGGGAACTGCATGTGGCATTTGTAGGGGCTTCTTGTAGGAACTATGGCTTTCACATATGGGGGAATGACTAAAACTTGGGATGGCATTTTTGGGATCTCTTCGGCTGGTACTTATAATGCCCAGCGGCTGGCACAGGCTGTATTATGGAAAGCATCGTAGTTACATGACCACCATTGTCTATATTTTGTTTTGGGGGGAAACGCCAGTGAGAACCATAGAATCCCCTTATAATTATTTATTTGGTGCAGCCAGTACAATTTCTGAGGAATATTTTTGCCTCGTTGTTTAGTAGACAACAGCCTATATGTGATTGTGTCCTTGCCCGGCACTCCTAACCCCAAGCAAAAGGTACCATCCTCATGCCGCTGTGGACATCATGATGTGACCCTCATGTTCCGTGGTCATGCTGGCAGAAAATATTAATGCCCAACACTATAGTCCCAGACAGAGAGGAATATGGCTGTCTGGGACCCCATTGGCACCCCATCTTTAACCAATGGGTGGACCGAGTAGTCAATGATAGGGCAGTGTTCTAAAGGATGGCAGAGGATGGAGTTATCAAGCCCCATATCCACCCAGCACAGATGATCGGACCTGAGAGTAGGTACCCACATATGGGGCATTCACTGCTAGGTTCCATGATCTGTGTTAGAAAGATGTGGGCCATGAGAAGCCTTTCATCCTTGGGCAATGCACTATGGCCAACTGCTCAGTCCACCCATTGGGTTCAGTAGGGTTGCCCACTGTGTGACCCCAGTATTACCCTACTAAATGTGACCCTTTGCTACATCCACCACAGGTGATCCATACCAGTCGCAATTTGCATGGATTATTGGTATTTATTGGAGATAGATGTAGATAGAAGACGAACAATGGGCATGATGGTTCCATCACCAGGAGACGTGAAGGGTTTTCTGAGGATTCTTCATATTTCAGTTTCTTTACATAACTCTGGGTGACAGGTGTGATGAATGTACGATGCAGCATTTCCCTGCCCAGGACAAATAAATCTGTGCCGGACGAGACTGCAAGAAAATGACTGATGTAACTCTATGGAAACCTCTGGAACTCTCGAATGGAACAACGACACAGACCGATTCACCTTCACGTCTTCTCCAGCAGAGAGAGATGCACCAGGAGGCTCTGTATAACAGACACCGCAATCACTGAGAATACCCAGGTAGCCTGGCAGAAATGTACCCAGTGGACTTGTTGGGTGCACATAAGTGTCTGCTTCATACTGTAAATAACAATCCCAACTATCCAGGACAAATCTCCTACATAGGGATCTATATATTTGTCCATAGTATGTAGTATTATAGTAGTTATATTCTTGTATATAGGGGCAGTATTATAGTAGTTATATTCTTGTATATAGAGGCAGTATTATAGTAGTTATATTCTTGTATATAGGGGCAGTATTATAGTAGTTATATTCTTGTATATAGGGGGCAGTATTATAGTAGTTATATTCTTGTATATAGGGGCAGTATCATAGTAGTTATATTCTTGTATATAGGGGCAGTATTAAAGTAGTTATATTCTTCTATATAGGAGCAGTATTATAGTAGTTATATTCTTGTATATAGGGAGCAGTATTATAGTAGTTATATTCTTGTATATAGGAGCAGTATTATAGTCGTTATATTCTTGTATATAGGGGCAGTATTATAGTAGTTATATTCTTGTATATAGGAGGCAGTATTATAGTAGTTATATTCTTGTATATAGGGGCAGTATTATAGTAGTTATATTCTTGTATATAGGAGCAGTATTATAGTAGTTATATTCTTGTATATAGGAGGCAGTATTATAGTAGTTATATTCTTTTATATAGGGGCAGTATTATAGTAGTTATATTCTTGTATATAGGGGCAGTATTAGAATATTTAAATTCTTGTATATAGGGAGCAGTATTATAGTAGTTATATTCTTGTATATAGGGGCAGCAGTATTATAGTAGTTATATTCTTGTATATAGGGGCAGTATTATAGTAGTTATATTCTTGTATATAGGGGCAGTATTATAATATTTAAATTCTTGTATATAGGGAGCAGTATTATAGTAGTTATATTCTTGTATATAGGGGCAGCAGTATTATAGTAGTTATATTCTTGTATATAGGGGCAGTATTATAGTAGTTATATTCTTGTATATAGGGGGCAGTATTATAGTAGTTATATTCTTGTATATAGGAGGCAGTATTATAGTAGTTATATTCTTGTATATAGGGGCAGTATTATAGTAGTTATATTCTTGTATATAGGAGCAGTATTATAGTAGTTATATTCTTGTATATAGGAGGCAGTATTATAGTAGTTATATTCTTGTATATAGGGGCAGTATTATAGTAGTTATTTTCTTGTATATAGGAGGCAGTATTATGGTAGTTATATTCTTGTATATAGGGGCAGTATTATAGTAGTTACATTCTTGTATATAGGACAGTATTATAGTAGTTATATTCTTGTATATAGGAGGCATTATTATAGTAGTTATATTCTTGTATATAGGGGCAGTATTATAGTAGTTATTTTCTTGTATATAGGAGGCAGTATTATGGTAGTTATATTCTTGTATATAGGGGCAGTATTATAGTAGTTATATTCTTGTATATAGGGGCAGTATTATAGTAGTTATATTCTTGTATATAGGGGCAGTATTATAATATTTAAATTCTTGTATATAGGGAGCAGTATTATAGTAGTTATATTCTTGTATATAGGGGCAGCAGTATTATAGTAGTTATATTCTTGTATATAGGGGCAGTATTATAGTAGTTATATTCTTGTATATAGGGGCAGTATTATAATATTTAAATTCTTGTATATAGGGAGCAGTATTATAGTAGTTATATTCTTGTATATAGGGGCAGCAGTATTATAGTAGATATATTCTTGTATATAGGGGCAGTATTATAGTAGTTATATTCTTGTATATAGGGGGCAGTATTATAGTAGTTATATTCTTGTATATAGGAGGCAGTATTATAGTAGTTATATTCTTGTATATAGGGGCAGTATTATAGTAGTTATATTCTTGTATATAGAAGCAGTATTATAGTAGTTATATTCTTGTATATAGGAGGCAGTATTATAGTAGTTATATTCTTGTATATAGGGGCAGTATTATAGTAGTTATATTCTTGTATATAGGAGCAGTATTATAGTAGTTATATTCTTGTATATAGGAGGCAGTATTATAGTAGTTATATTCTTGTATATAGGGGCAGTATTATAGTAGTTATTTTCTTGTATATAGGAGGCAGTATTATGGTAGTTATATTCTTGTATATAGGGGCAGTATTATAGTAGTTACATTCTTGTATATAGGACAGTATTATAGTAGTTATATTCTTGTATATAGGAGGCATTATTATAGTAGTTATATTCTTGTATATAGGGGCAGTATTATAGTAGTTATTTTCTTGTATATAGGAGGCAGTATTATGGTAGTTATATTCTTGTATATAGGGGCAGTATTATAGTAGTTATATTCTTGTATATAGGGGCAGTATTATAGTAGTTATATTCTTGTATATAGGAGGCAGTATTATAGTAGTTATATTCTTTTATATAGGGGCAGTATTATAGTAGTTATATTCTTGTATATAGGGGCAGTATTATAATATTTAAATTCTTGTATATAGGGAGCAGTATTATAGTAGTTATATTCTTGTATATAGGGGCAGCAGTATTATAGTAGTTATATTCTTGTATATAGGGGCAGTATTATATTAGTTATATTCTTGTATATAGGGGGCAGTATTATAGTAGTTATATTCTTGTATATAGGGGCAGTATTATAGTAGTTATATTCTTGTATATGGGGGCAGTATTATAGTAGTTATATTCTTGTATATGGGGGCAGTATTATAGTAGTTATATTCTTGTATATAGGAGCAGTATTATAGTAGTTATATTCTTGTATATGGGGGCAGTATTATAGTAGTTATATTCTTGTATATAGGGGCAGTATTATAGTAGTTATATTCTTGTATATATGGGGAAGTATTATAGTAGTTATATTCTTGTATATAGGGGCAGTATTATAGTAGTTATATTCTTGTATATAGGGGCAGTATTATAGTAGTTATATTCTTGTATATAGGAGCAGTATTATAGTACTTATATTCTTGTATATAGGGGCAGTATTATAGTAGTTATATTCCTGTATATAGGGGGCAGTATTATAGTAGTTATATTCTTGTACATAGGGGCAGTATTATAGTAGTTATATTTATGTATATAGGGGCAGTATTATAGTAGTTATATTCTTGTATATAGGAGGCAGTATTATAGTAGTTATATTCTTATATATAGGAGCAGTATTATAGTAATTATATTCTTGTATATAGGGGCAGTATTATAGTAGTTATATTCTTGTATATAGAGGGCAGTATTATAGTAGTTATATTCTTGTATATAGGGAGCAGTATTATAGTAGTTATATTCTTGTATATAGGGGCAGTATTATAGTAGTTATATTCTTGTACATAGGGGCAGTATTATAGTAGTTATATTTCTGTATATAGGGGCAGTATTATAGTAGTTATATTCTTGTATATAGGGGTAGTATAATAGTAGTTATATTCTTGTATATAGGAGCAGTATCATAGTAGTTATATTCTTGTATATAGGGGCAGTATTATAGTAGTTATATACTTGTATATAGGGGCAGTATTATAGTAGTTATATTCTTGTATATAGGGGGCAGTATTATAGTAGTTATATTCTTGTATATAGGAGCAGTATTATAGTAGTTATATTCTTGTATATAGTGAGCAGTATTATAGTAGTTATATTCTTGTATATAGGGAGCAGTATTATAGTAGTTATATTCTTGTATATAGGAGCAGTATTATAGTAGTTATATTCTTGTATATAGGGGCAGTATTATAGTAGTTATATTCTTGTATATAGGGAGCAGTATTATAGTAGATATATTCCTGTATATAGGGGGCAGTATTATAGTAGTTATATTCTTGTATATAGGGGCAGTATTATAGTAGTTATATTCTTGTACATAGGGGCAGTATTATAGTAGTTATATTTCTGTATATAGGGGCGTTATGATACCAGTTACTGCAGGTGAGATATTTTACCTAGTTTGAGTAGTGACTGCTTCCGTAGGATAAAAAATGTGCTCAGACCAGTTGTCACTTTCCTTCCCCACTTCTCTTGGCAGTACATACAAAGTACATTATTTTGCAGTGGGTGATAATGTGCCTAGGGGAAGAATCCCTGGGTAAAGAAGATGCCTGATGGGAGTGACTTTCAGAATAACTGTAATGATTTTATGTTATGTAATAACCTCATTATGTAACTTGGTAATTATGTCTGTATTATTGATGTGATTATCTATAGTGGCTGGAGCTGCTCGTTTTCTGCCGTACTATAATCTTTACAGTATTGGCGATGAATCAGTTAAGTCTTTTTGGTTTCATGGGTAGCATTTGTAAATTATTCATACACTAAGCTTGTAGATACATCAGACATGCCCATTAGAAGGCACTGGAAACATGTAATCTAATGATAACACATGAGCAGAGGGGATTTCACATCTCTCTAGAAAATCATGTGTTAAAACAAAGTTTGCAGCGAGGCCGAGAGCGATCAATACGATATTCATGACCCCCCCCACATTTTGTATTTTATGCCGATAAGAGCTTCTTAACTGTATCACGCAGTTGGTGAGAATTGCCCGTCCTCAAACCCCATACATGTCACTATCAAGCTCACAGAGGGGCACACATAGAACAGAAAAATTAAATGTTTACTGCCGCAATGTATATAAATCTCCTGAGATATCAGCAGATCCATCACCTGGCATTTATTTACCATATAAACATCCATAATGAATAGTGATCTCATCCCTGAAACATTGTACGAAGGAAAGTGATGTAGTGTTATATAAAGAGGTCCAAAAATGTTGTGCTGACTAATCTCTAAATATATCTTTATAGCAGTATTATAGTAGTTATATTCTTGTACATAGGGGGCAGTATTATAGTAGTTATATTCTTGTATATAGGGAGCAGTATTATAGTAGTTATATTCTTGTATATAGGGGCAGTATTATAGTAGTTATATTCTTGTATATAGGGGGCAGTATTATAGTAGTTATATTCTTGTATATAGGGGGCAGTATTACAGTAGTTATATTCTTGTATATAGGGGCAGTATTATAGTAGTTATATTCTTGTATATAGGGGGCAGTATTAGGGCGGGTTCACACATGGCGGAATTTCACTTAAATTCCGCTGCGGACACTCCGCAGCGTTAATCCGCAGCGGAGCCGTTTCTCCATTGACTTACACTTCTATTTAGCAGTGTTCGTTTACACGATGCGTACAATTCCGCTGCGGAGCATAGGCTGCGGAGCGGAATTTGGTGTCCGCAGCATGCTCTGTCTGTTGCGGACCAGTGGCGGACTCATGGCGGAATTTCTCCATTGACTTCAATGGAGATTCAAAGTTCCGCAATGAAGTCCGCAGCTGTCATGCACATGTCATGTGTGCTGCGGATGCGTCTTGCTTTTTTAACTTGACATTTCTTCATTCTGGCTGGACCTATGTATTTCTAGGTCTACAGCCAGACTGAGGAAGTCAATGGGGCTCCCGTAATGACGGGAGCGTTGCTAGGAGACGTCTGTAAATAGTCACTGTCCAGGGTGCTGAAAGAGTTAAGCGATCGGCAGTAACTGTTTCTGCACCCGGGACAGTGACTACCGATCTCAATATACATGTATCTGTAAAAAAATATATAAGTTCATACTTACCGAGAACTCCCTGCGTCTGTCTCCAGTCCGGCCTCCCAGGATGACGTTTGAGTCTAAGTGACGGCTGCAGCCAATCACAGGCCAAGCACAGGCTGCAGCGGTCACATGGACTGGCACGTCATCCAGGGAGGTCGGGCTGGATGCCGAAAGAGGGACGCGTTACCAAGACAACGGCCGGTAAGTATGAAATTCTTTTACTTTCACTAGGGAAAGTGCTGTCCCTTCTCTCTATCCTGCACTGATAGGGAGAAGGGAAGCACTTTTCCCGCAGTCCGCAGCAGCTAGTCCGCATCAATGTACTGCACATTTTGTGCAGATCCGCAGCAGAATCTGCAACGCAGATTCTGTGCGGCATTGATGCGGACAGTTACGGAGGAAATCCGCCACGTGTGGTCATGCCCTTATAGTAGTTATATTCTTGTATATAGGATCAGTATTATAGTAGTTATATTCTTGTATATAGGCGCAGTATTATAGTAGTTATATTCTTGTATATAGGAGCAGTATTATAGTAGTTATATTCTTGTATATAGGAGGCAGTATTCTAGTAGTTATATTCTTGTATATAGGGCGCAGTATTATAGTAGTTATGTTCTTGTATATAGGGGGCAGTATTATAGTAGTTACATTCTTGTATATAGTGGCAGTATTATAGTAGTTATATTCTTGTATATAGGGGCAGTATTATAGTAGTTATATTCTTGTATATAGGGGGCAGTACTATAGTAGTTATATTCTTGTATATAGGAGGCAGTATTATAGTAGTTATATTCTTGTATATAGGGGGCAGTATTATAGTAGTTATATTATTGTATATAGGGGTCAGTATTATAGTAGTTATATTCTTGTATATAGGCGCAGTATTATAGTAGTTATATTCTTGTATATAGGAGCAGTATTATAGTAGTTATATTCTTGTATATAGGAGGCAGTATTATAGTAGTTATATTCTTGTATATAGGGCGCAGTATTATAGTAGTTATGTTCTTGTATATAGGGGGCAGTATTATAGTAGTTACATTCTTGTATATAGTGGCAGTATTATAGTAGTTATATTCTTGTATATAGGGGCAGTATTATAGTAGTTATATTCTTGTATATAGGGGGCAGTACTATAGTAGTTATATTCTTGTATATAGGAGGCAGTATTATAGTAGTTATATTCTTGTATATAGGGAGCAGTATTATAGTAGTTATATTCTTGTATATAGGGGGCAGTATTATAGTAGTTATATTCTTGTATATAGGGGGCAGTATTATAGTAGTTATATTCTTGTATATAGGAGGCAGTATTATAGTAGTTATATTCTTGTATATAGGGAGCAGTATTATAGTAGTTATATTCTTGTATATAGGGGGCAGTATTATAGTAGTTATATTCTTGTATATAGGAGGCAGTATTATAGTAGTTATATTCTTGTATATAGGGGCAGTATTATAGTAGTTATATTCTTGTATATAGTGGCAGTATTATAGTAGTTATATTCTTGTATATAGGGGCAGTATTATAATAGTTATATTCTTGTATATAGGGGCAGTATTATAGTAGTTATATTCTTGTATATAGTGGGCAGTATTATAGTAGTTATATTCTTGTATATAGGGAGCAGTATTATAGTAGTTATATTCTTGTATATAGGGGCAGTATTATAGTAGTTATATTCTTGTATATAGGAGCAGTATTATAGTAGTTATATTCTTGTATATAGGAGGCAGTATTATAGTAGTTATATTCTTGTATATAGGAGCAATATTATAGTAGCTATATTCTTGTATATAGGGGGCAGTATTATAGTAGTTATATTCTTGTATATATGAGCAGTATTATAGTAGTTATATTCTTGTATATAGGAGGCAGTATTATAGTAGCTATATTCTTGTATATAGGGGGCAGTATTATAGTAGTTATATTCTTGTATATATGAGCAGTATTATAGTAGTTATATTCTTGTATATAGGGGGCAGTATTATAGTAGTTATATTCTTGTATATATGAGCAGTATTATAGTAGTTATATTCTTGTATATAGGAGCTGTATTATAGTAGTTATATTCTTGTATATAGGGGCAGTATTATAGTAGTTATATTCTTGTATATAGGGGGCAGTATTATAGTAGTTATATTCTTGTATATAGGGACAGTATTATAGTAGTTATATTCTTGTATATAGGGGCAGTATTATAGTAGTTATATTCTTGTATATAGGAGCAGTATTATAGTAGTTATATTCTTGTATATAGGGGGCAGTATTATAGTAGTTATATTCTTGTATATAGGGGCAGTATTATAGTAGTTATATTCTTGTATATAGGAGGCAGTATTATAGTAGTTATATTCTTGTATATAGGATCAGTATTATAGCAGTTATATTCTTGTATATAGGGGCAGTATTATAGTAGTTATATTCCTGTATATAGGGGCAGTATTATAGTAGTTATATTCCTGTATATAGGGGCAGTATTATAGTAGTTATATTCTTGTATATAGGAGAAGTATTATAGTAGTTATATTCTTGTATATAGGGGCAGTATTATAGTAGTTATATTCTTATATAGGGGGCAGTCTAATGGTAGTTATATTCTTGTATAGAGGGTCAGTATTATAGTAGTTATATTCTTGTATATAGGAGCAGTATTATAGTAGTTATATTCTTGTATATAGGGGGCAGTATTATAGTAGTTATATTCTTGTATATAGGAGGCAGTATTATAGTAGTTATAGTCTTGTATATAGGAGCAGTATTATAGTAGTTATATTCTTGTATATAGGAGCAGTATTATAGTAGTTATATTCTTGTATATAGGAGCAGTATTATAGTAGTTATATTCTTGTATACAGGAGCAGTATTATAGTAGTTATATTCTTGTATATAAGGAGCAGTATTATAGTAGTTATATTCTTGTATATAGGGGGCAGTATTATAGTAGTTATATTCTTGTATATAGGGGCAGTATCGTGGTATTTATATTCTTTTACATTAGGGGACATTATTCTAGTATTAATAACAGCTGTGACCTCTTCACCCCCTTTAGTTATACCCCTGGTTGTACATTATCCAGCATACAGAGTTTATAAAATAAATTTCTCTAGTGCTTAATACTTCTTTATTCTTTGCCATTGCCTCTTGGCGTCCTCTCTGCACAGTCATCATAGCTGTGTTAGGATTTGTATGCTGGATGAGCGGTCTCATTTTGTAGAGTGCTGTCTCACGTCCAACACTCATCAGAATGAGAATTAAGAAATGTATCGAACTCTTACAACTCCAGGGACTGGAACCACTCTCTTCATGTAATCAAGTTGCGGTGTTGATGCCAGGCTGGGTAATTGGATGTGAGTGTTCTAGGTGTGCCATGGCGGGCTCCAGAGTGGGCAGCTCACTGATGAAGGATTAAATTAAGCCATCAGGATAATAGAAGGTGATTACTTCCAAGTAGACACTTAACTTTGTGTAAGAAGATTCAAAGTGACCTCTGGAATTTCCTATTATCACATTAATTATATGTTAGTAACAGAAATGTTTCAGACATGAGACCCCTGATCAGTCACTTGTCCAGGTATTTACCTGCATATGATATTCTACTTTTTTGAACCCCTCAAATCCATCTTAACTCTGCCATGGAGCACCCCAACACTGCTCAATTTTACCAAAGCTCTACGGCTGAGAATTGGGAGCACACTGATACTAGGGTCACCCATTTCACTTGCCAACATCTCACTTCTATATTACTGCAGAATCACTCAGACCAATAAGTTGCTTAGGATTCTATTCAGCTGTTATAAGGTATATCTGTATGTAGGAAAGCTGGGTGACAACCAAGATGACCACCATTAGGGCATGACCAGACGTGGCGGAATTGCCCTGGAATTCCGCTGTGGACAGTCCGCTTCGGAAATCTGCAGCATACACGTTTCTCTATTGCTTTCCACAGCTTTGTGGTTGGGTTCGTTTACATGTTGCGGACAATTCCGCTGCGGAGCATAGGCTGCGGTGCGGAATTTGGTGTCCGCAGCATACACTGGTTGTTGCGGACGTGTAGCGGACTTGTTGCGGACTCATTGCGGAATTTCTCCATTGACTTCAATGGAGAGTCAAAATTCCGCAATGAAGTCCGCAGATGTCATGTACATGTTATGTGTGCTGCGGAGCGTATTGGTTTTACTAACATGACATTTCTTCATTCTGGCTGGACCTATGTATTTCTAGGTCTACAGCCAGACTGAGGAAGTCAACGGGGCTCCCGTAATTACGGGTGACTACGTGTGTGCACCCGTAATTACGGGAGTGTTGCTAGGCGATGTCAGTAAATAGTCACTGTCCAGGGTGCTGAAAGAGTTAAGCGATCGGCAGTAACTGTTTCTGCACCCTGGACAGTGACTACCGATCCCAATATACAGCAACCTGTAAAAAAAATAGAAGTTCATACTTACCGAGAACTCCCTGCTTCTGTCTCCAGTCCGGCCTCCTGGGATGACGTTTCATCCCATGCGACGGCTGTAGCCAATCACAGGCCAATCACAGGCTGCAGCCAATCACAGGCCAATCACAGGCTGCAGCCAATCACAGGCAAATCACAGGCTGCAGCGGTCACATGGATTGCCGCGTCATCCAGGGAGGTCGGGCTGGATGTTGAAAGAGGGACGCGTCACCAAGACAACGGCCGGTAAGTATGAAATTCTTTTACTTTTACTAGGGAAAGGGCTGTCCCTTCTCGCTATCCTACACATATATGGGGAAGGAAGTACTTTCATCTCAATACGCAACGGCCAGTCCGCATCAATTTAATGCCTATTTTAGGCAGAGCCGCAACAGAATCTGCAACTCAGATTATGTGCGGCATTGATGCGGACAGTGGCGGAAAAAATACGCCACGTCTGGTCATGCCCTTATAGCTACCACAGGGGTTGTCCCCAAACTTTCCCAGATTTTAGAGTAACAATCTGCCTAGTTATGGTAATGCACTCCTTTCTCCCATGTAGCTATATACAGATTTTTGTTCTTGACCTTCTCCAATTCTGCCATGGGTGATTTGAATTCGTTTTATGCTGGTTCCTACCATCCCCAAGAATATGTAGGTTTGGTCCCAGTTCTGGGTGTATGTGCAGCGTAGGTTCCCACCTCATAGAGGTCGCCTTGTCGTGGCAGGTGGGCTCACACAATTTGATCAAAATGTGCGCTAAGAACCTCCTTATTGTAAGTAGATTTAGCAGTAATGCATATTTATTTATATTTAGTGGCTTAGCTGGCATTCGTGTTAGCAGTGTGCTGTCGCCATTCTCTTGTGTCCTGTATATACAGATGTAGCCATCTTTATCTTGACTTAACACAGTGGCAAGAAACTTTATCTTGACTTTTTCAACTGCTTTTGTTGTGTGATATCACGCTGCAGCAAGTTATCAGAGTCAAGATAACCTTGGCTTCATCTGTAACTATGCAGATGTCATGTTCAGGAGTCTGGGAAAGCTCACCCAGCTTTCCCAGAAACAGAAAGACACCTTTAAAATAGCTGAACAGAATTTGTAACATCTTTACAGAAGAGGATAACTTATCAACATTGTTTTTAGAGGAAATGTTCAATCATAATGCGATGAATTACATCACTACTACGCCATCTAGTGGTTAATTAATACTGAAAAAAGGTTGCAAATCTAAATATGTTCGAAACTCCACAATGAAGTACCTCCTCCCTGATCCTACGTATGCTTCTACAATGAACTATCCTAAGCTATCTAGACCTCTATAGCCACCTGAGGCATAACTTTAAGGAGCTGAGATATGAATATCACCGATTGTTTTCCATAATTCAGCTGGGGTCCCAGGAAAGGCATCTTAGCCCCTTCTGTAGAGTAGAAGAGAGTCTTGTCTATTAAGGTCACTTCTCACAGAGAACTTGGACAGAACTGCAGAATAAGATAACATCCGATATTCCAAAAATTCTGTTTATATCCCTTGAGTCTTGAATCCAGATAGAAACTGTAGATAAGACCCAGGCTTTGTCGTAATAAATTACCGTCATCTCAGATATGTAAGTTGCCTAATTATGGTTAATTCAGGATAAGCACAATCCTTTCATACTTCTTTGTAGAGACTCAACACAAATCATAGGGAGTGATGTCAGCAATGCCCATGATGTCATGATCACAGCAACAAGAAATGAGGTGTGAAGTGGGCGGGGATAGAACATTCTGTAACCAGTTAGATCATGGGCTTGATCACAGCAACAGGAAATGACGTGTGAACTGGAGAGGGATAGAACACTCTGTAGCCAATCAGATCATGGACAGGATCACAGTAACATTAAATGATGTGTGGAGTGGTTTAGGATAGAACACTTTGTATCCAATCAGATCAAGGGCATGATCACAGTGACAGGAAATGACATGAAAGTGGGTGGGGCTCTATAACCAGTTTTATAGCCAATCAGATTGTAAGAATATTCATTACTGCAAAATGTCTTTAAAAAGTTTTTCAAAAATAGATGTAAAAAAAAATACATTATAATTTTTTCTACCACCAGTAAATGTTAGTCCTTGAGTCATCCTCCTCTTAAAAATTCTCTTCACCAATTTCTCAGTTATATCTATTTCTGGGAAAGCTGGGTGACGACTAATATGGCTGCCATTAATCCTCACCCAGCTTTTTCAGATTCCAGAGTGACAGTTTGCCTAGTTACATAGGGGTACATCCCCAGTTCCTGTATCTCTAGAACAATCTGCAACATTTTGGTTCCAGAGTATAAAAAATCTTTTGCTGTCATCCAGCTTTACCAGAAGAAGAGACAACCAAGCAATGGCTGAAATATTTACAGGGGATTTTTATTATTGAGATTTCAGGAAAAAATGTTTTCCAAAGTCATGACACCGATGACTTTGTCCCAATGAGACATCGCCCCCTAGTGGTTAAGTGATGCTGAAAAATTGTGTATTCCAAAAGTCATGATGTTTTTTCTGAGACATTTTGGTAACTTTGTATCACTAAAAACCATACCGGGCAGGACCAGCAGAAAATTTGAGTCAGTCTACGTAATCTTTCCAGCCACATTCAGCTAGAAGCTGGTGGCCTGCAATGCGCACACAGCTGTGTATGACCGTCTGCCTTCCTAATGGCCTGTGACCCCCAACCATCATGTATTATAATGGGGTGTGAGTGCTCCATCCATCAACACCAGTCCCTATTTATACTGGGACTAAAACGCACTCTAGTGAACCATCTCTTATTACATGTGCAAACAAAACCAGCTCCACCGTCCGGGTACAAGCTCCCTGCAGGAATGTGATATGAGGCGGGCAACTGTACACAGTCAAGTGCCTGAAATAAACCTTTTTGAATTCTGCGCTATCTCATCTATCTATCTATCTATCTATCTATCTATCTATCTATCTATCTATCTATCTATCTATCTATCTATCTATCTCATATCTATCTATCTATCTATCTATCTATCTATCTATCTATCTATCTATCTATCTATCTATCTATCTATCTATCTATCTCATATCTATCTATCTATCTATCTATCTCCTAGAGGTCACCTTGTCGTGGCAGGTGGGCTCACACAATTTGATCAAAATCCGCTAAGAATCTCGCTTTTGTAAGTAGATTTAGCAGTAATGCATATTTATTTATATTTAATGGCTTAGGTGGCATTAGTGTTCGCAGTGTGCGGTCACCATTTTCTTGTGTGATCTATCTATCTCATATCTATCTATCTATCTATCTATCTATCTATCTATCTATCTATCTATCTCCTATCTATCTATCTATCTATCTATCTATCTATCTATCTATCTATCTATCTATCTATCTATCTATCTATCTATCTATCTATCTATCTATCATCTTTACCTCCCCCTCCCATCTTTCTACCTATCTTTCTCTGTTGGGTTCACATCAGGACTCTGACTAGGCCTATTCTAAACTTTAATTCTATTTCCACTCATCCATTGAGTTGCAGACTTGCTTTTGTGTTTTGGATCATTGTCTTGCTGCATAAGGCGATTATACTTCAGCTTCAGCTTTCGGGCAGATGAGCAGACATTCTCCTTAAAGGGAAACTCCATTGTACTTATTTGTCTCCTTAAGTTTTCTGCAATATTGCAAAAGTCGCAGTTTCTTCAATAATGGATCATTATCCAGGTCCTGAGGCAGAAAAGCGTCTCCGCACCATGTCACTACTTCCAGCATGTGTGGCTGCAGGTGTGACGTTCTTACTGTGGAATAATGGATTTACTTTACTCCAGGGGCCTGTGTTCCACTTGTGTCTCATCTGTCCGTAGAAGAAATGGCTTGGGGAATATAAGATGTTTTTGTAACTGTGAGACGGGCGTTGATTTCCCTCCTGGATAGCAATGGTTTCCTCCTTACTACTCTACCATGAACTCCATTTTTGTTCAGTCCCTTTCTTTTTGAGTCTCAGGGACTGACCTTCAAGAAGGTCCGGCAGTTCATTGTATTCTTCAGGATGTCATGTATAATTGTCGTTCCACTTCTGGAGTCATTTCAGTAGTTGGCCACTGCGTATAGGATTCACCACTGCCCTAAATCTTTCTCCATTTGAAGAACTTAGATCACATAGAACCGCTAGGGGTGGGGGTCTTGAAGCAGCACTGGGCTGGGAAAAGGTGTAGGTGGAGTAGGCAGCTGCCTAGGGCACCACTAGGTGAAGGGTCTGCAATTTCCTTTAAAGCGTACTTGTCTTTTTATGTGACTCTTCAGGAGAAGCTACCATGTATGTGTACATGAGGGGTAGGACTATTTCTGGCCATTAGATGACTGATTTAGCAATTTTTAGGAGCTTTTTCCTTTGCATGCTATATCTGTAGTTTGCATTTCTTTCTGAGATGGGATACAATCAGCCATACAGTACACACAGTAAGAAGAGGAGAATCTGCTCCATCACCTTCTATCTCACTCAGAAGCAGCCCCAAGATCATGCGGGAGATATATATATATATATATATATATAAGTACTGACCTGTACTGATGTGAATAAAGTGCTTTGGTCGTGATAGAAAGTTCATATGCCTGCCATCCCATTCTGATCTCCTGCACTTCCTGCTCACTCTCCCCCCTCTCCTCTCCATAGACTTCCATAGACATGTGTAATCTGATACATGTGAGCTGCAGTCCGACCCCTGATGGATAAAGCTGAATTTTCAGAGTGAAAGTCAGTTTAATAGAAAGGGGGGGGGGGGAGCAGGAAAGCAGCCAGATAAGAGCAGAAAGAGGCTTGATACTCTGATAAGATATATTACAAAGCTTCTTATAATCGCCTGTACTATTCATTTATGCAAAGTTTGTTGAAATGACAGTGCCCATTTAAGTTTCTTTCTGCACCCAAATGGACATTGTCTGAGCGCCTGATAATATCCTGCCTGACACAACCATCCACACATAGATGAATGCTGTATTTAATAAAGGGTAACTAAACTTTCAACAAACTTCTGACATGTCATAGTGACATGTCAGAAGTTTTGATTGGGGGGGGGGGTCCGAGCACTGAGACCCCCACCAATCACTAAAACTAAGCTGCAGAAGTGCTCGTGCGAGCGCTGATCCACTTAGTTTCTGTTTGGCTTTTTCCGGAAAGTTGATGTAGCGGAGTACGGGCTCATAGATTTTCTATTGAGCCTGAACACCGCTACATTGATTGCCGGAAAAAGCCGAATAGACACGAAGCGGCTGAGCGCTCACACGAGCACTTCTGCCCCTTCATTTTAGTGATTGGTGGGGGTCTCAGTGCTCGGACCCCCACCAATCAAAACTTCTGACACGTCACTATGACATGTCAGAAGTTTGAACGTTTAATTACCCTTTAATGGAATTGCTATGTGTGCAGTTCCCTAGGTTCACCAAAGGACATTACATTAGCGCTATGCCCCTTGTGGGTTTTAGAACAGGATTCCCATATGTACTGCATTGAACCCGATCATCTAGGACAGTGGAATAAACATCCAGTTGCCACGTGCCCGGCTTGTAGAGCCCTTAACAAAGTAAATACATAAGTGCAGAGCACCGAGATCTAATAAAGACAGCGAGAATCAATTTTCCGCTAATGCAGAGCATCCATAAAAGGTTGAAGCTCTCCCTAATGACTACCTGTCAGGAGGCTGTGTACTCAGTGCGGACATGGCATGTTTGTCACAGAAACTGATGGCGCTGAACTGCCAGGTGCCCGGCCTGGAATGGAAAACATGAGAACTGCAACAAAATACAAACACAGCTTCAGCGGCCATGATGATTAGTCCCCTGGATTACCGTATTAATAATAATTAAATTTAAGAGGTCACCCACTCTGCTGGTGACACAAGACACCAGGGGACTGGGCTTTGAATATGCGTCTTGACTGCCGGCGTCGTATACACCAATGGTCCCTATTGACAAGATGCTAAAAGAACCACTGACCACCAGGAACTACACAATGTTTATACCACTGTGCACCAGGGACGTCTTCTGTATACATCACCCAGCCACCGAGAATGCAGCAGGTACCACTGACCACCAGGGACTAGACACTGGTTATATCATTAACCAGGGAAGGATTCTGTATACATCACCTGACCACCTAGAATGCAGAAGGTGCCACTGACCACTAGGGAATAGACACTGGTTATATCATTAACCAGGGAAGATTTCTGTATACATCACCCGACCACCGAGAATGCAGCAGGTACCACTGACCACCAGGGACTAGACACTGTGTACATCACTGACCATGGATGGTTTCTGTATACATCACCCAGCCACCAAGAATACAGAAGGCACCACTCACCACCAGGGACTAGACACTGGTTATATCATTAGCCTGGGAAGGATTCTGTATACATCACCCGACCACCTAGAATGCAGAAGGTGCCACTGACCACCAGGCACTCAATGGCAGAAGTACCACTGAGCATCTAGAATAAAGCACTGTATATACCCATGGCCATATGGGGGCCTCTTATGGGTTGCTAGCTGCTTTTATGTGGCTCTTTACTACCCAACACCATGTTAAACAAGATTCCATGACCATGCAGGACCATGGACAATGAAGTAGGAACTCCTTTGTGGGTAATGCTATGGTAGGCACAATGGCCCATAGGCACAATTGTAAGATGCCCAAGTACAATTTGGCCTACACCACTGACCAATACACTGGGGAATAGCAACAAGGCGACCACTGTTTAGGTACTATGTGGCCCCAGTGTTTGGACAGTCTCAGTGGGTACTACTATTTTGGACAATTCAGGGGCATGATTTGAATTAGTAGCTGAGGTTATACGAAAACTGGGGTTGGGTTTCAATGCTTGGTCAGGATCATAAGGTGCGGAGTTATTCTAAAGAATACATCTAAAAAAATTCTTGTGGCATGTGCTTCGAGGCTTGAGACCATAATTGTGGCTCCAAAAGGGAGTTACCCGGCCATACACCAATGACCCCCAGATGTGGAAACTATAAATAGAACCCACAGGACCAGTTATTGGTTTGTCATATGTTTGGATACAGGGATATATAGATTTCTTGTGAATTCTTGAATCCCATCAATGGGCAACCTCCTGAAATCTGCAGTCTCTCGTCAACTTGTAGACCACAGTTAATGTAGTCTAATGGTTTCCTGAAGGCCTCCATGGGCAACCATGGTGTTGATTTGCCCGTCTTTAACTGTAGAGGTCACTACCATCTACAAAATACCACTGATCTGCCATGGCATTGGTTGGGCAAAATTTTTTTACAAATTTTCTAATGCTAGTCCAATCATCCATGGCTGTGTAAACTCACACAGGGCTCCCCGCCTTCCTAAATCCCACAATGTAAAATAAATGAGGTGGAAATGGCCGGACAGTAACACAAATCTTCTCAACGATCACCAGCAGTCCTGTCCGGGGATGCGATGTGATGACATTGGCCAGCACCAGTAGGGGGCAACATTCTGATCTTTGCTATGAGGTCCCCTCTGCTGTATTGGGACCCCACAAGACCTCATTACTGACCAGCGTCTCCTACTGGTGTGCCGCAGTCCCATCAGTGCCTGGATAATGACATTCAGAGCAGATACAGGACAAGCCATAGGGAAGAGCATCACTTTGAATGCAGCCGATGCTTTGTTGACATGGAAAGGGCTGTTGTTCAGAGATAACGCGGAGCCGGCTGAAGTCATCTTACTAATTAATACTCGGGAATTACAACGCATACGACACCTCTCCTCCATTCAGACTTAACCTTTTCCATGCCAATGCTAATTTTGGAACTTTTGGGCCTCCAATTTTTGTCTCCTCTCCCAGTCCTATCTGAGGTCATGTTTTTATTCAGTTTCTTCAACCTGTGGCTTTTCAACTGTTGTGAAACTATAACTCCCAGCATGCTCTGACACCAGGTGATATAAAGTAGGTATATGTTTAAGGGGTTTTCTGAGCTAGTGAGAGGGTCCCCTATTTCGGACCACTCTATCGGCAAAAACATTGAGCCGCTATGTAGAGTAGTGTATCACATGATCCCTGTCAGCCAGTTAGCACTCTGTGTTTCTGAGTTGTGAAGCGTACATTATGTCACATGACCCAATTTGCAGATCCATTTTAAGCCCCGCCCTGATCCGACTGGTAACACCCATAAAACATCATGAGAACGCCCTTTTTATGCAAATTTACATAAGCCCCACCCAGTTTAGAGGTATGGTCATGTTCTACATCATGTGACTTCACAGAAGTGCTTTCTTTTCAGCCCGCCTGCCCTGTACTTTGGGGACTGTTTAGTAGATGTAAATTTATTTCACTAGTATAACTTTATTAGATTAAAGGAATATTCCAGGCAAAAGAGGTGCAGGGTCTGAGGGAGCGGTGCTTGACACAAGTATTCTCTATTAGTGGTCTTTGAATTTCTGTGTCATGCTCCGCCCCCTCAGGACTTGCATTAGGCATAACACTGTGAATCAGTTTAGAGTGATCCTTTAATGTGAATGGTTTTCTTTAATGGCAGACATGAGAAAATCCTATGAATCACTCCATACAATAACATTTTATTTAATTTGTGGATATACTTTTTTTGGTTTGCTCACTGTATTCTATGGGAGGGGGTGAACCTCTAATCCATTTGTGAAATGCTGAAACGTGGATCTAGTTAGTAGTTGTATATAAGCTTTATATCTCCTTCAGCCAATAATATCACTCCTGTTTGGGTCTCATAAGGATGACGTCATCGGTGTTCCCATGGCAGTAATGGGGACATCCTCTTCTGCTGTAACCACAGAATAATAAGAGACGGTCAATGGCCGAGATCTCCTGAGGTCTCTCTGGTCATTACATATAAAGGTCACACTGTGACTGTAAGGGTATGTGCACACACACTAATTACGTCCGTAATTGACGGACGTATTTCGGCCGCAAGTCCCGGACCGAACACAGTGCAGGGAGCCGGGCTCCTAGCATCATAGTTATGTACGATGCTAGGAGTCCCTGCCTCGCTGCAGGACAACTGTCCCGTACTGAAAACATGATTACAGTACGGGACAGTTGTCCTTCAGCGAGGCAGGGACTCCTAGCATCGTACATAAGTATGATGCTAGGAGCCCGGCTCCCTGCACTGTGTTCGGTCCGGGACTTGCGGCCGAAATATGTCCGTCAATTACGGACGTAATTAGTGTGTGTGCACATACCCTAACAAGATAGGACCTACATCCATATGTGGCAACCAACTCAAAGGAAGTCAGACCATGGGTGTAGCTATAGGGGTTCATAGGAATTAGTCCCACCTGGTGCCTGAGGGTGTATTATAAATGGCACGTGGTAAGTAGGGGGCCCCTTACAGATTTTGCATTTGGGCCCAGGACGGACACCCCTGCCCCAGACAGACCCTTTAAATGTATTAGGGCATTTATAAGCTGCCCTATCAGAGACTAGGTCAGCGCCCACTAAATGTCTTATGATAAGCAAATTACTGGAGTTTTCCAGTCTTCTATAAATAAAGTTCTACAACTTTCTAATACACTTTATGTTTCCATTCCTCACCATTTTCAAGAGAAGTGATTGCTGTCAGTGAATGAGAACACATTGTTTGCATTCACAGGCTGCAACCTTATACATAGCTGAGAAGTGGATATAATTGTTTAGTAGATGTAATTGTATTTCACTAGTATAACTTTATTAGATAAAAGGAACACTCCAGGCAAAAGTAGTGCAGGGCTTGAAGGGGCGGTGCATGACACAAGGATTTTCTATTAGTGTTCTTTGAATTTTTGTGTCATGCTCCGCCCCTCTAAGGGCTTGCACTAGGCATAACACAGTGTATCAGTTTTGAGTGTTCCTTTAATTGTATAATTGCTAATCCAGACTAATACATTGTAGCAAATTGTCAGTGAGATTTCTGCAGCTGCTGCTGATGTATTGCGCAGACTGGATACAATTGTAGCAAACCCTCAGCTGTGAGAAGTTCAGGTTTTTTGCCTTTTAAATCTAAATTAGATAATAGAAAAAAATCTAGAGTCTGAAAATGCCCTGGTCTAGTCCTGCTGACTCAGCTGCTTGGTGTGTACCAATGTACAGTATCAGTGTTCGTAAGAAGTCCAAGACAGGAGATACATTTGCACTGGTGTGTTTATCTTACAGAAAATTGATACACTGTAACAAAGCATCAGCTGTGTAAACAGGAGTGTTTTGATTGACTGTAGCAAGCAGAGATCTTGAAAACAGTGAGGAATTGAAACGCAAAGTATATTAGAAAGTTGCAGAACTTTTCATTATACAAGGATTAAGATTTTATTTATATAAAGCTGGAAAACCCCTTTAAGGAGTCCGGGTGGTTTCATTGTGGGTGGGTGGCACAGATTAATACAGAGCTTAGGAACACTACAAAATACAAAGTACCAGACACATAGGAAATCCCGATTTACACAAAGCAGAAATAACGATGCCGTCTTTTCACAAATACATTATTTCTATTTTATTTATACGGCTGATATACAGATATTGTACAAGTCTTCATCTGTCAGCACTTCTGCATACTGTGTCTCCGCACAATAAAAAAGTGCCAACTAAAAAACCTAAAAAACAAAAAAAACAAAAAAAAAACCTAAAAAACAAACTCAAAACCAAAAGCATTAAAATAAAAACTCGAATCAATGTGATTGAGGCTATAGGGGAAGTTGTCTCCGTATTTCGTTTATAAAATCAAACAAATCAAATTTTTTTTATATTTATTTTTTATTCAAACCATCGGCCGTTCTCTATCCTCCAATGTGAAAGTCTATCCAGTGGTTCGTCTCAAGCCCTTGTATCCTTAAAAGCTATAACGGTTTGTCCGTCACTTCGTCTGATGTGTTAGAAGCGTCGACTAGTGCAGGATTTTTTAAAGAACTCTTAATTTCGGTAAAATCTCTGTTCTTTTCAGAATTGTTGCTATGAACATGTTCTAGTTGCTTCATTTCGAACGCCCCCGTGTCAGGCCTGGAGTCCAGAATGACTACGGAGGGAGAAGTGGGACATCCACTCTCGGTTAAAAGTTCTGAGTAACTGTTTGTCTCCAGCTGGTCGAAAGAGTAGCCGGGAATGACCAAGTGTTCGTTTCGACAAGGTGCTTGGCTTCGCCTCTCGGTTTTAGATTGCTGTTCTACAGCTTGGTTGTCACTAAGGTCTAAAGAGTCCCTGTAGGCTGTGGATTCACACGACGGCGTCCTCCTTCGTAACATCGTGCTGTTCTCTGATGCTTTGGTACGTGAAGCTGTGCCGTTCTCATCCTCCATAGGAGGATCTATAGAAATACAAGGCGGGCTCATCTTCTTCTTCCTTCGAACCCCATTGATGTACTCTGGGTCGGACTGTATGAGAATGGAAGAGTCCTGCTTGTCATCGATGGATAGATCAAAGCAGGAATCTCCATCGTCATCGATGGAGGGGCAGATCTCGATGGAGTGCCTTCTCTGGTCTTCCGCCCAATTGGGCTTTGCTAAAAATCCTTGAGTATCAACACTGTAGAACTTCTTCAAGTCTTTGCTGCTGCTGGTCCCGACCAGGCTGGCTGTGCTATTGCAGTTCTTAAGTAGTGGAGGAGAAGGAAGAGATGAAACTTGGGAGATGAATGGAGAAACAGAGTGACTTCTATGATTGGATTGTCCTCTCCAGCCAGTGGCCAAGCTGTTTATATGGCTGACCTCTTCATCGGCTGGATCTGAGGACTCTAACGTAGACTCGTCTGGGTTGGTGTTGTCACTGCTCACGCTTGAAGGACGACTAGGAATACTGTGTTGGCTATACGTATGCTTACGGGTATGGACACTGGAATGTCTGTGGTGGGAAGATAGTTTCGGAGAAGTTTGAGGGGTTCCCTGCAGAGATAGAGGAGTTGGGCAGAACAAGTTAGGAACAAGGTTATTGAGCGATGTCGTTAGACTCCCAGCTGTGTCAAGTTGAAGGCTATCCCTGGAATCGCCATTCTGATAGTCAACCGAATCCATGTGTACGGCCTCCTAGGGAACAAACAAAAATGTAACCATGAAGATGCATGTTTTCTCACGAAGACAACCCCTGTTCATATGCCCTATTAGGTCATGAAGACGTCATAGAGTGGGGATCCCCTGTCTGGGGCCACATCTACGAGGCAGAATGGAGAGCTGCTCTGTAAGAGCGGCTCATGCTCTGGTAGACACTGTAGGAGAAAGGTCTACCTGACTTCCCCCCCCGCCAAAATCAGCTATTTGCGGTGGTTGTCGGGAGTCTGACCTGCAGAGATCAGCTGATCGATCTGATCGCTGTGATTGCTCCCGTATAAAAGTTTTTTTGTTTTTTTTAACTGTGACAACTCCTCTAAATATTGTTCAAAAGTGGAGCTTCCCTTAACATAAAGTAGTATCTCAGAGCTGCTCTGAGCTATAGCGGAACATTGCTTATAAGTGCACTTTCTTTTAGAGACCAGAACCCCAGTAATGGAATATTTTTGACATGCCCCAAGTGGCCCCACCACCGATTATTTTTGACTATCAGAAATTACAGGGAATGAATTGGGGACCACTGTTCAGAAGATAGATGGACAAGGAGATAGATTTCAGGAGGGAGAAGTGACCACACAGATAAGGTTCGGATGGGATGGAGATCACTAAAAACATTACCCAAGTGAGAGTTTTTGAGATAATCTGTAAAGTTTCGTTTATTATGGTTCGTAATTTACAAAGAAAAAAAAGGCCACAAAAACAAGTCACCATTACCTGCCGTCGCAGGAATCTGTTTAGGCTGGGCGACCTGGAGACGGGACGTGGAGGTGGAATTTTAGGCATGTCATCAGTGTCCACGTGGCAGTTCGGTGAGGGCAGGGGTTGACAGTCCACAGGTGTTTTCAGAGAGTCGCTAGATTCATTTGGTTGGGAATGGACAGAGAGAAGTGATCCTACAGCAAGGAAAAGGAGATAAAGGGCCATCACCTTTAGGAATCTTTCCAAGGAGATAATATCATTACCATTGTGATACATACAGATCCCTTCTTAGACCCAAGGGCCTACATTTGATAGAGGCAACCCATGTGGCTGCTATGGGGCCCCTGTAAAAAGGGGGGCCCCCATTTCACCCCATTTTAATGGGTATTGAGAACCTACAGAGGGATGTGGTCTCCACAGGTGCGGAAATGGTAGCAAACAAGGGATAGGGGCAACCAGGACCTCTTGACCATGGTGGTTATGAACGTGTTGGTGTCAAGCAGCTGCTATAAAGGGGCCTCATTTTTATCTTTGCTAATAGATCCCCCCATTTTCTATGTACCACATGAAACTAAAGGAACTGAAATGTGATACAAAACCAGAGGACATCTTTTCAGAATCAATGACCCGAGGTCTTTAGCATCATAATACCTTCTGGAGGGCTGTCCTCATAGGACTCCACTTCCCGAAGAGGGTACGATGACTTTGCTGGAAGGACGGGGCGGAACATGTAACTGTCATTGGGTAACGAAAGCATTCTCGATACTGAAACCTTTCTGACGCTCAGCAGGTTTTGGGATCCGGTTCCGTCCCTCATGTAGACATCACCATCCTGTGAAGGAGAAAGATCATTATCTTGGAGATATTAAAAGTTCTTCTTAAAGGGGTTGTCCAGTCTTGTATATTAAAACATTCTGCAACATTCTAATATATATTGTGTTTCAATTCCTCTGCCATTTTCACAATCTCTGCTTGTTTTCAGTAAATCCAAACATTCTTGTTTACATCCTGGGGCTTAAACCCCCTCCTGATCATCTCCAACTGCCGCAGGTGGTGGGCCTGTGTGTCTATATGGGGTTAGAGCCTCTGTGTGTCGCCAATAATGTTTCCATTCACCGACCGCAAGCAGAGATCTAGAAAATAGTTTCCATTCACCGACCGCAAGCAGAGATCTAGAAAATGGTGAAACAAGAAGTATATTATAAAATTGCAGAACTTTTCATTATATTGTAATTAAGCTTTATCTACATAAGACTAGATGAGCCCTTCTAAAGACTGGTCTTATATGTGGGGCCCTTAATACCAATGTTATAATATTATATTAGATGGCAAATATATTTGCGGCTAGTAAAGTTGTCCATAAGTTAACAGGGAGGAACATCGCTCTATGTAACGTCACAGACAATAACGTCAGCAAAGCGCGGTGCACATAGATTCTCAGCGGTGGCACGTGAGTGGTGAAGCGAAGACACTAGGACCCGTCACCCCCCAAAAGTTGCAAACAGAAGAGCTTAGAAGCAAAGGCAAGAGAGCCACGGAAAGCATTGCTTGCGGTTACTACGCAGGACATATAAACAGAGGGCAGGGATTCACCTCAGGCCCATAGCCGCAGGGCAGGAGGGGAAGTGGCAATGCCTGTTGAAAGGGCACAGGGGAGCCTGGTCTTTTCTCTATCCGCCGAACTGAACCATCCAATGTATCAGGAATCAATAAAGTCACATTCTCGTGGCTCAATGCCCCCTTCAGTGCAAAATTAAGGAAACAAATATGAAATAAGTACGTAGTTAAATGGATCAAAAGATCACAAATATGGGGCTAAATTCCTTTAATTGCCCCAAACCAATCTACTGCCCCCCTCAGGAATAGCAGGGCATACATGACGTAACCTTACCCTGGCTTGCTTCAGCAGCACTGGTATTTCTTTCTTCAATGACACTTGACCACCACCAATTGCCTTGCCGTCCGAGGTCGGGGGGACTATTGGGCAGGCTGGAGTGACCGCTCTTGACATCTCCATCTCGATCTCCGCATCCATCTCTGCATCTTCTTTGGCCTCTTTATTGCTTTCCTCGAGATGCTTCATGAGGACGGCCACCACGACATTGACCAGGACGAACTGGGCAATGAGGACAAAGGTGACGAAGTAGACAGGAGAAATGAAGGGCAGGTAGGTGAGGCAGTTCTTGTCATCACTGTTGCATTCGCGGAGTGTGTCCTGAAAGAGGACAAAGTCACATATTGATATTTTATTGATACCAGTGGCTCATAATACCCCCAGCGTACACCGTAGACATTCATGGAAATCCTGCTTTATGTTATTCACAGCCCATGTTTTCACTAAAAACCAGTGATGTCACGTTGCTATCAAGGCAGTCTACCCATGACTGAAAACCCATTGATATAATGAATAAAGCAACGTTGCTCTTCCAATGAAAAAAACACTAATGAGGCAGCCGGTCCCTATCCAGGGAATCTTGTGATATTACAATGAAGGTAGTCTACCCCTTCCTTAGAAACCCAGTGACATCAAGATTAGTCTCCCTACCCCTTCTATGTAAACCGCAGTGACATCATAGACAAGGCAGACCACCCCTTTCCTGTAAGGCCACTGATATCATAGATAAGGCAGTCCACCTCTTCCCTTTAAAGCCAGGGACATCAGATCAGACATCATAGAACAACCTTCCCCTTCTCTGTAAAGCAAGTGACATCATAAAACAATCTTTCCCTTCTCTGTAAAGCCGGTGACATCATAGAACAACCTTCCCCTTCTCTGTAAAGCCAGTGACATCATAGAACAATCTTTCCCTTCTCTGTATAGCCAAGTGACATCATAGAACAACCTTCCCCTTCCCTGTAAAGCCAGTGACATCATAGAACAATCTTTCCCTTCTCTGTATAGCCAAGTGACATCATAGAACAACCTTCCCCTTCCCTGTAAAGCCAGTGACATCATAGAACAACCTTCCCCTTCCCTGTAAAGCCAGTGACATCATAGAACAATCTTCCCCTTCTCTGTAAAGCCAGTGACATCATAGAACAATCTTCCCCTTCTCTGTAAAGCCAGTGACATCATAGATCAGACAATCTTTCCCTTCTCTGTAAAGCCAGTGACATCATAGAAAAGACAATCTTCCCCTCTCTGGAAACCAATGACTAGATAGAATATAATACTATATATAATAATACTAAAAATATAATAGAATAAGATGACATCATAGGGACACTATAGGTCCAAATACGAATATATTACACATAACTGAGCGTGTTCACTTTGGGAACATGTGACTGGTGTGAATCCCTCTCAGTGGGGTCCTCACTCTCTATGTTTCTGCCATGGGTGACACACGCTATGGAGGAGCAGGATCTGACTCATCCCGAACAGCCTGATGTGGAGGTGTCTTTAGGTAAATATTAATTATGTCAGTATGTTCTCATCCCCCTGTTGTTTAGAAACAAAATGAATCATACAAATATTCTTATCATCTCTGCCAGGGTGTCAGTGAACACGCTCCTGCTGGAGGTGAACTGCTTAAAGCATCTATACCCAGAGATAATAGTCACACGGCGGGATCTGAACAGGAGCTGGTTCACATTATGCAGTATAAATATTCAAGTTTTCTTAAAGGGGTGGTCTCATCAAGACATTGAAACCAGTCTGGTGATCAACTGATCGCTGTGGGCCCGGCTTCTGCAACCTGTAGGGATTGGCGGGGGAAAATTACAGCTGGACGTATATTTTCCCTGCAGTGGCCTCTACAGGTAAAACATAGTATTACATGCCGGCCATTCTAATAAATGGCTGTAATAACCATGTAATACCCAGTGACATCAGTGAGAACCGCTAATAAAGGTCACATGATTTTCACCCTCTTTGACCCTCCATATGTCCTATTATCTTTTTGAGACAGCCCCTTTATCCGCAGAGCTGATATCCTGCCGCATTGTATTAGTCCAGGGAGCTAACCAAAGTGAAATCCAAACTGAGCTCCATATACAGCCTGATTTCAATATCCCTGGATGCTGTCAGTGAATGCAATTCTGATCTAATCCTTCTCACACAGCTGGCTGGTTGTTACAGTGTATCAGTCTAGTCATACAGATAAACACAACAGTAGCAAATATTTTACTCCTGTTCTGGACTTTTAACTCATGGCTCTACTATGATGCACTGTAATAAACAGCAGGACTAGATCAGGACGATATTGTTTTCATTCACTGACAGCAAGCGGAGATCTTGGTGAAGAATTGAAACACAAAATATAGTAGAAATTTTCAGCACGTTTCATTATACAATGAACAGTTCCTTTAATACGTTTCTGTTTCTGTGTTCATTACATGACTGTTTCGTTTTGAGGCCTTGTCCTCTTGATATCAGGCAGGAGAACATCCTTTTGGTATTGGCCCCGCTGCTGCGCCAGTTTTACACGGATGGGACCCATACATTTGCATCCCATTGCCTATGCATAGCCAAAAATAAATATAATATCACAAAGGTTTCCCTCAATGTATTGTCAGGATCTCCGGAGGTCATGAAGAGTCTTCTGGCCATAACCAGAACCGCAGGTGCAGGTTTCTTTGGTGTCGCGGCAGGTGCTGCTCTTACCTTCATGATACCATTCCAGTTGTCTCCTGTTGAGACTCGGAAGAGCGTCAGGAAAGCCATTCCAAAGTTCTCAAATGTGGCGTGTCTGCTGAGACCCTCACAGGGGTTTTCTTCATTACACACTGGGGATAAAAGAACATTTTATTCATTACTGATCACCTGCAGAGAACATGTCAAGATCCCGATTATAGCGGCCGATGCAGCGGAGTGTGATAAAAAGTAACTTGCTGCTGCACCCAAATATTGTCATTCAGGAGTATCTAAGCTGTGGAGGTGAGATGATGCTGCAGTACCGCTGATGACCACAGGAGGCACCACACCAATACTTTCTACAGTACTATAATTATACGCAGACATTTTAGCACATCTTCGGGCAGGAATGTTTATATTTATTATGATGTAAACAGGTACAAATTTTGATAAAGAAAACTTAAATAAAACACATTATTGTCATTATTTTAAAATACTTTTCAAGGCTTTTGTGATGCTGAACCAGTGTATCTAAGCTGATTGCATGTAATATTGTCTGCTAAGCTGCTGTATCTAAGCTTATGTGTAATACTGTCTGTGGAGCTGTGTATCTAATCCTATCATGTGTGATACTGTCTGCTGAGCCATGTATCTAAGCTTATAATATGTGTTACTGTTTTCTGAGCCATGTATCTAAGCCTATCATGTGTGATACTGTCTGCTGAGCTGTGTATCTAAGCCTATCATGTGTGATACAGTCTGCTGAGCTTGTGCATCTAAGCCTTTCATGTGTGATACTATCTGCTGAGCTGCTGTATCTAAGCTTATCATGTGTAATACTGTGTAATGGAGCTGTGTATCTAATCCGATCATGTGTAATACTGTATACCGAACCAGTGTATCTAATCCTATCATGTGTGATACTATCTGCTGAGCCAGTGTATCTAAGCTGATTGCATGTAATATTGTCTGCCAAGCTGCTGTATCTAAGCTTATCAGGTGTGATACTGTTTGCTGAGCCACTGTACCTAAGCTTATGTGTAATACTGTCTGCGGAGCTGTGTATCTAATCCTATCATATGTGATACTGTCTGCTGAGCCAGTGTATCTAAGCGGATTGCATGTAATATTGTCTGCTAAGCTGCTGTATCTAAGCTTATCAGGTGTGGTACTGTTTGCTGAGCCACTGTACCTAAGCTTATGTGTAATACTGTCTGCGGAGCTGTGTATCTAATCCTATCATGTGTGATACTGTCTGCAGAGCCACTGTATCTAAACCTATCATGTATGATACTGTCTGCTGAGCTGTGTATCTAATCCTATCATGTGTAATACTGTATGCCGAACCAGTATATCTAATCCTATCATGTGTGATACTATCTGTTGAGCCAGTGTATTTAATCCTATCATGTGTGATACTGTCTGCTGAGCCACTGTATCTAATCTTATCAGGTGTGATACTGTCTGCAGAGCTGCGTATCTAATCTTATCAGGTGTGATACAGTTTATGGAATCAGTGTATCTAAACCGCTGCGCCTTGGGAATTTGGCTCCTTGTATTGGCACTGAAGGGGTCAATGAGTCCAGCTCCGCAGTCAGCTTTAGCGGCTTCCTCTACATCCAGAGACTTATAGTATATATATATATATATGACTTTTATGCGCGGTTAATCCGTGTCCGGCAGTCAGGGGCGACTCGTAAAGCAGACAGACGGTTTACGTTTCAATACCATAAATCTGCAGTGTAATAACTACGTGGGATTTGCCGTCCTCTGTATTTATTAGCGCCATTCAGCCTGGGCCGGGGTCTCACATCAGGTCTCGCACCTCCTTCCTAAATTCTGAAGACCTTAATAAATGCAATCTACAAAGTAAAATCTCCCTCTTCAATATTCCACAGCTCCATTAAGTTTTCATTATGGACGGCAGACATCGTCCTCGCCAGCTCGGTAATGAGCTATTTATTTGCCAGGACTATAAATGTGCGGGAGAGAAGTCCGCAGAGGGAGGTGCTCAGAAGCCTGTCAATAATTAAGGACAAAAGAAGGGTAGCGCCGAACAAGAGAAAAGCGATGAAGTCGGAACAGTCGTCTTTCAGTGTCTGTGGTTGATCCGCTTCATAGTCGCTCTAATCAATTAAAGATTTGTCCCAATTAACGACGGAACCATTTGTTTAATTTATTTTACAGAATCTAATTATCTTCCATTATTTGTCACCAATGAGTTAAAGGCGCAGGTGGAGCAGCCTTTTTGAATACAGATTGAATCCATCCATAGATGACATGAGAGGTATGTATGTCAATTCTTTTCAGACTTACATTTGTCCTGATCGTTTTGGGAAAGTTGGGTGGCAACTAGTATGGCCGACATTACTGCTGCTGCGGGAGTTGCCACGCAGCTTTGCCAACTTCCTAAATAGTAAATTTACCTCGTTGTGTAGGGATATAGTCCCTGTTCCCGTATCAGTTGCAGCAAGGCAGATTCGCCATTCAGGACTTGAGTAAAAGGGATGAATTATTCTCCAACAGTCCATAAGGTCATTATATTTTTAGGATCCCCATCACTCCCTGAAGTAAGGGCAATGTTCTGATTAAAGATAAATTTCAATCCAAAGTAGACCGTGTGTATCTTGTACTGAACCATTTATATACACTATAGGGTCAAAAGTATGTGGACCCCTGACCACACCTATATGAGCTTGTTGGCCCCCCCATTCCAAAACCATGGCCGTTAATATGGAGTCGGACCCCTTTTGCCGCCATACCAGCCTTCTAGTTTTTGGAGTGTCTGTGGGAATTTGTGAGGTCAGACCCTGATGTTGGATGAAAAGATCTGGTTCACAATCGCCGTTCCAATTCATCCCAACGGTGTAGGATGGGGTTGAGGTCGGGGATCTCTGCAGATCCTCCACAACAAGCTCCTCACCCAATGTCTTTATGGTCCTCGCTGAGTGGACAGGGTCATAGTCACGCTGGAACAGGAAAGAGCCGAACCCCAAACTATTACAATAAAGTTGGAAGCCACAATTGTATAAAATACTTTTGGCTGCTGCGGCACTGACCCTTGACCGTAAATAAGGGGTCAAAACCTGAAAAACAGCCTCAGACCATTACCCCTCCTCCACCAAATGTTACAGTAGACACTATGCATTCTGGTAGTCAGTGTTCTCCCGGCTCCTGCCAAACCCAGACTACCATAATTTATCCCTCCAGAGAACATGGTGCACCAGAGTCCAGTGACGACGTGCTTTACACCACTCCAGCCGCTGCTTGGCATTGTGCATAGTGATCTCAGGCTTGGGTGCAGCGACCATGGAAACCCATTTCATGAAGGTTTGGACAGTTCTAGTGCTGATGTCACTTCCAGAGGCGGTCTGGATCTCTGTAGTGAGTCATACAACAGAGGATAGACTATTTTTATGTACCGCTTGCTTCAGCGTCGCTCTAGAACCAGTATGACCTGATGAAGTAGTCAGTACTAACCTACATTCCATAAAGCCTATTCAGATTCAAGTTCCTTCTTCTTATAGACTCGGTATAACCAAGATAGTCCTCCAGGTTTTGGTTTAATTAATATGCTTGAATCTCACCACAGTGACCTAACTGTGCCTCGAGTATCTCTGTGTCTTCTGATTAGCTGGTGGCGACCATGGATGAATCCAAACATTACCAAAGCCTTGCTATAGAGCCGATTCTTCAGACAACTTAACCAGATGACCTCAGGACCAATGGTGCCCACCATCATCTGCTCATTTAAGTCCATATTACCGTGCCCGTCCCTTCTCTTCATTTGATATTATAAGGTTTAGGACTTCCTGCCGATGAATGAAATTTTTGAAACCTACGTTTTGCTGATGTTATTCGACATAGGCTCCTACATTACAACATACATGAAGACTTTGTAGGTAGCGCTAGCAAAAAGAAAAAGTGGCCTCTACCTCATAATGTTATCTTCAATTAGAAAATGTGATTTTATGGTGACAGGCAGCACTTTAGAGGATTTTATTGATAAGGCCATTCCATGAACCTCGTGAAAACAGCCGTGAGTAATCTCAGATGTCAGAAGTCACTGCAAACCCACTGATAATGTGCAGATGTGGCTTCTAATCGTCTGAGGATCACTGAACGTTTCCGGATACGGCTGAACAGCCGCCAGGACAAACTATTTTTACGTAAACTTTTTTTTAGTAACAATAATCTAGATCCAAGATTTTGGAGATTTGTGGTTTACTCACGAAGCTTCCCGAACAGCTCCACTCCCAGGGCGGCGTAGATGAAAAACAGGAGCATGAAGAGAAGTCCGAGGTTTCCTACCTGCCGAGGAAGACACAAGGCAATGTTAAGGTAGGGTGTGTACTATGTGATACACTGTTAAGAACACCTACATAGTGTTGTGTAGGCCTAGAAGACCAAAGGGGTAAAATGCCATGGATACTCGAGTAATTGAAAACACTACCGGATCCATTGGTATATCAAGCTTGTAGAATCATTACTGGTCACCCTTGCAAAATATGCTCGTAGAACCCCATTAGTAAAGCTTTACTTGGCCACCCTAATCAAATGCTCATGGAGATCACCATTGGTCAATCCCTACTTGGACACTTATGAAATGCCCTTGAAGATCACTCTTGGACTCACTTGTGAAATGCATTGATAGACCCCATTAGTAAGTTGCTTCTTGGTGACACTTGTGAAATGCCCTTAGAGATGACCATTGGATAATCACTACTTGAACACAGTCATAAAATGCACTTGGAGATCACCATTGCTTAGTCAGTTCTTGGTCAACCTTGTAAAATGCCCTTGAAGATCGCCATTGGTAAGTCGCTTCTTGGTCGTCCTTGTGAAACGCTCATGGAGATGACTATTGGTTAATTACTACTTTGACAGCCTTGTAAAATGCTCTCGGAGATCACCATTGGTTAGTCAGTTCCTGGTCACCCTTGTAAAATGCATTTGAAGATCACCATTGGTTAGTCAGTTCCTGGTCACCCTTGTAAAACGCATTTGGAGATCACCATTGGTTAGTCAGTTCCTGGTCACCCTTGTAAAACGCATTTGGAGATCACCATTGGTTTGTCAGTTCTTGGTCACCCCTGTAAAATGCCCATAAAGATCGCCATTGCTAAGTCGCTTCTTGGTCGTCCTTGTGAAATGCCCTTGGTGATGACCATTGGTTAATCACTACTTGAACACACATGGAAAAACAGATAAAGACTTAAAAAATGAAATGGTCACCCTTTTGAAAGGCATGTGTAGATTTCAAATAGGAAATCACTATTTCATCAACCTTGTAAAATACATTAGTAGATCATTTTGGTTTATCATTACTTGGTCACCCTTGAGAAGCTCACTACTACATCTATATTGGCTATGTCACTACTTGGTCTTGGCATAGACATAGATGATCATCTGTCATGGAAACTAAACCTTTTGAAACCACTGCTGGATCATTGGTAGATCAACCTTGGAAAACCCTTACTGGATCACCCTTGTGAAATGTTCTTGGAGATCCCCAATGATAAGCCATTCAGGGCAAACCTTATACACTGTTACACTAGATCATCCCTGGTAAAACCCAACTGGGTGACACCATATAATAAATCACATCATAGCACCATGGGGGAAATCCTGGTGAATATCAGAAGACAATGGAACGTCCACCAGTACAAAGAGTGATATTCCTACGGGCTATTAGTCTTAAAGGGCCACTAAATAGGAAGTCTGTGTCTCAATAAAGCGTTATAAGACGTGGAGTTATATGATTTACCTCTATGGATATGTGTTTCTGGAGGTTCTCAGCTCTGGTGATATGTGACCTAAAGTAGTGATATGTGGGGCAGAGAGTTTTCAAGTGTTTCGGTTGCTCATCCTATTGAAAAACACTACAGTCAGCCTCTTCCTCCAGTGTGAACTGGCGGATAACAGGGAACAATAGATTGCATTCAACAAATGGAGAAAAGATTTAGAAACCATATTGTACACATGCCATTATACAATTTTTTTCTTTATAAATAATGGGACTCCTCAGTGTCGTAGCCAGACTTTCCTTCACCCAGTGCAAAGATTCAGTGTGCTGCACAAGCCCTGTATCTATGTACCCTGGCCAATAAAGGTGTTCACTTTGGATAATCCCTACGTGGTAGAAAGGTCCCTTGAGAAACTGATAAGAAGTACTCAGCTGGGACCCCCAGCGATCAGTTGTAATCTGTGAGGAAATCTGGCAGTAAGTGTTCAATTTCCCTGCAGTGCCACCACAGGGGAAATTAGGAATTACACAACAACAGAAAGATCAATCTTTTCTTGCATCTTTAATGTATTTGGAAACTTTTTGGCCCAAATAGAATTAAGAACTCGGAAAATGAAGACGTTGATGAACTGGATGACAACAGAGGTCAGGGAAGACTCAGGGGAAGATGGAGGTTGTTGTAGCTCCGTTAACTTCCTGCCAATAAAGTCGAAGCCTTTGTGATAAAATGAACAGTTCAGCCCCGGTGAGTGAAGGACAGCTGTCATATATTCCTCCACCAGTGCGCTTAATAAGATGATTGCTGAGGAAGAACGCGTCCATCCGTCTCAAGTCACTTGATATTCATTGAGGGAGGCCACCAAGAGATGTCCCATTACCACAGCTAAATGAGTTGTGTAGTGCGAGCCAACAGGTCGGCTCAAGGACTCTGAAGAAAGAAGACAGCCGTGATTGCCGTCCTCGTCCATGCACGTTAATGAGCTCCATTTAAGAAGTGTCCACCTGACGCTGCCATGAGGATCCATAGAAGTGTAAGGGGCAGAATATACATGAGGGACGGCTTCAGTTACAGGAATATTGGTTTTATCTACATCAACACAAAGCTCCTAATCTGCTTCAAGTGACCATAACTATTCCTTATGATCCAGGGGTGGCAAGTAGCTGGTAACCATGTAGTATAGGGGCAACTTTACTAGTCTGGTTAGATTTGGGACCAAGCAATGATACACTGACACTTGGGGTACAGGATAATGATACACTGACACTTGGGGTGCAGGATAATGATACACTGACACTTGGGGTACAGGATAATGATACTGACACTTGGGGTACAGGATAATGATACACTGACACTTGGGGTACAGGATAATGATACACTGACACTTGGGGTACAGGATAATGATACACTGACACTTGGGGTGCAGGATAATGATACACTGACACTTGGGGTGCAGGATAATGATACACTGACACTTGGGGTGCAGGATAATGATACACTGACACTTGGGGTACAGGATAATGATACACTGACACTTGGGGTGCAGGATAATGATACACTGACACTTGGGGTACAGGATAATGATACACTGACACTTGGGGTACAGGATAATGATACACTGACACTTGGGGTACAGGATAATGATACACTGACACTTTGTACAGGATAATGATACACTGACACTTGGGGTACAGGATAATGATACACTGGCACTTGGTGTACAGGATAATGATACACTGACACTTGGGGTACAGGATAATGATACACTGACACTTTGTACAGGATAATGATACACTGACACTTTGTACAGGATAATGATACACTGACACTTGGGGTACAGGATAATGATACACTGACACTTGGGGTACAGGATAATGATACACTGACACTTGGGGTACAGGATAATGACACACTGACACTTGGGGTACAGGATAATGATACACTGACACTCGGGGTACAGGATAATGATACACTGATACTTGGGATACAGGATAATGATACACTGACACTTGGGGTACAGGATAATGATACACTGACACTTGGGGTACAGGATAATGATACACTGACACTTGGGGTACAGGATGATACACTGACACTTGGGGTACAGGATAATGATACACTGACACTTGGGGTACAGTATAATGATACACTGACACTTGGGGTACAGGATAATGATACACTGACACTTGGGGTACAGGATAATGATACACTGACACTTTGTACAGGATAATGATACACTGACACTTGGGGTACAGGATAATGATACACTGACACTTTGTACAGGATAATGATACACTGACACTTGGGGTACAGGATAATGATACACTGACACTTGGGGTACAGGATAATGATACACTGACACTTGGGGTACAGGATAATGATACACTGACACTTGGGGTACAGGATAATGATACTGACACTTGGGGTACAGGATAATGATACTGACACTTGGGGTATAGGATAATGATACACTGACACTTGGGGTACAGGATAATGATACACTGACACTTGGGGTGCAGGATAATGATACACTGACACTTGGGGTACAGGATAATGATACTGACACTTGGGGTACAGGATAATGATACACTGACACTTGGGGTACAGGATAATGATACACTGACACTTGGGGTACAGGATAATGATACACTGACACTTGGGGTGCAGGATAATGATACACTGACACTTGGGGTGCAGGATAATGATACACTGACACTTGGGGTACAGGATAATGATACACTGACACTTGGGGTACAGGATAATGATACACTGACACTTGGGGTGCAGGATAATGATACACTGACACTTGGGGTACAGGATAATGATACACTGACACTTGGGGTACAGGATAATGATACACTGACACTTGGGGTACAGGATAATGATACACTGACACTTTGTACAGGATAATGATACACTGACACTTGGGGTACAGGATAATGATACACTGGCACTTGGTGTACAGGATAATGATACACTGACACTTGGGGTACAGGATAATGATACACTGACACTTTGTACAGGATAATGATACACTGACACTTTGTACAGGATAATGATACACTGACACTTGGGGTACAGGATAATGATACACTGACACTTGGGGTACAGGATAATGATACACTGACACTTGGGGTACAGGATAATGACACACTGACACTTGGGGTACAGGATAATGATACACTGACACTCGGGGTACAGGATAATGATACACTGATACTTGGGATACAGGATAATGATACACTGACACTTGGGGTACAGGATAATGACACACAGACACATGGGGTACAGGATAATGATACACTGACACTTGGGGTACAGGATAATGATACACTGACACTTGGGGTACAGGATGATACACTGACACTTGGGGTACAGGATAATGATACACTGACACTTGGGGTGCAGGATAATGATACACTGACACTTGGGGTGCAGGATAATGATACACTGACACTTGGGGTACAGGATAATGATACACTGACACTTGGGGTACAGGATAATGATACACTGACACTTGGGGTACAGGATAATGATACTGACACTTGGGGTACAGGATAATGATACACTGACACTTGGGGTACAGGATAATGATACACTGACACTTGGGGTACAGGATAATGATACTGACACTTGGGGTACAGGATAATGATCCACTGACACTTGGGGTACAGGATAATGACACACTGACACTTGGGGTACAGGATAATGATACACTGACACTCGGGGTACAGGATAATGATACACTGATACTTGGGATACAGGATAATGATACACTGACACTTGGGGTACAGGATAATGATACACTGACACTTGGGGTACAGGATAATGATACACTGACACTTGGGGTACAGGATGATACACTGACACTTGGGGTACAGGATAATGATACACTGACACTTGGGGTACAGGATAATGATACACTGACACTTGGGGTGCAGGATAATGATACACTGACACTTGGGGTACAGGATAATGATACACTTGACACTTGGGGTACAGGATAATGATACACTGACACTTGGGGTACAGGATAATGATACACTGACACTTGGGGTACAGGATAATGATACTGACACTTGGGGTACAGGATAATGATACACTGACACTTGGGGTACAGGATAATGATACACTGACACTTGGGGTACAGGATAATGATACTGACACTTGGGGTACAGGATAATGATACTGACACTTGGGGTACAGGATAATGATACACTGACACTTGGGGTACAGGATAATGATACACTGACACTTGGGGTACAGGATAATGATACACTGACACTTGGGGTGCAGGATAATGATACACTGACACTTGGGGTGCAGGATACTGACACTGACACTTGGGGTGCAGGATAATGATACACTGACACTTGGGGCACAGGATAATGATACACTGACACTTGGGGTACAGGATAATGATACACTGACACTTGGGGTACAGGATAATGATACACTGACACTTGGGGTACAGGATAATGATACACTGACACTTGGGGTACAGGATAATGACACTGACACTTGGGGTGCAGGATAATGACACTGACACTTGGGGTACAGGATAATGATACACTGACACTTGGGGTACAGGATAATGATACACTGACACTTGGGGTACAGGATAATGATACACTGACACTTGGGGTACAGGATAATGACACTGACACTTGGGGTACAGGATAATGATACACTGACACTTGGGGTACAGGATAATGACACTGACACTTGGGGTACAGGATAATGACACTGACACTTGGGGTGCAGGATAATGATACACTGACACTTGGGGTACAGGATAATGACAATGACACTTGGGGTACAGGATAATGATACACTGACACTTGGGGTACAGGATAATGACACTGACACTTGGGGTACAGGATAATGATACACTGACACTTGGGGTACAGGATAATGACACTGACACTTGGGGTACAGGATAATGATACACTGACACTTGGGGTACAGGATAATGATACACTGACACTTGGGGTACAGGATAATGACACTGACACTTGGGGTACAGGATAATGATACACTGACACTTGGGGTACAGGATAATGACACTGACACTTGGGGTACAGGATAATGATACACTGACACTTGGGGTGCAGGATAATGATACACTGACACTTGGGGTGCAGGATACTGACACTGACACTTGGGGTGCAGGATAATGATACACTGACACTTGGGGCACAGGATAATGATACACTGACACTTGGGGTACAGGATAATGATACACTGACACTTGGGGTACAGGATAATGATACACTGACACTTGGGGTACAGGATAATGATACACTGACACTTGGGGTACAGGATAATGAGACTGACACTTGGGGTACAGGATAATGAGACTGACACTTGGGGTGCAGGATAATGACACTGACACTTGGGGTACAGGATAATGATACACTGACACTTGGGGTACAGGATAATGATACACTGACACTTGGGGTACAGGATAATGATACACTGACACTTGGGGTACAGGATAATGACACTGACACTTGGGGTACAGGATAATGATACACTGACACTTGGGGTACAGGATAATGACACTGACACTTGGGGTACAGGATAATGACACGGGTTCATGCCCTGGTAGAGGAGAGGACACTGGATGGGTTTGTTCATCGTCTCTTAGTAACTAATAAATATTGTTTTTCATAATTGCCTTCATGACCTGCAGATCCCACTGACACCATTTCCTATGCCACCCAGCTGGGCACACGTCCTCCCTATGCTGCACATTGAGCGTGCCCGTGCTGTGTTGGCAGGTAGTCAGCGCGGTGGCACACTTCTCCACAGACATAATGTCCCTGGCCGGGTGAGAGCAGTGCCGGAGGCGGGTATTGGCTTCCTAATTTTGCACATCTCTCTTCTCATTTTCCTCACATCCATTATTTCTGCGCCATCAGCCCACACCATGGCATTTCAGTCATTCGAGCACATAATACCCAGGGAGCCCTGTCAAGAAGGATTTTTCAGGAATCTGTACAAGTGCCAAGCTGCTGCAAGGGCAGGAACGCCACCGACGTGTTCTCCAGCTGCTCGTGACTCAATGATCCTTCATGAGACTTTCCAATGAGGAGACCGGCAGCCGTCTCCTTAGTTTGTGAGAAGAATCACCAGTACATTTAGGTCCTTTTAAATCGTCACCCAACTTTCTTAGACTCCGGAACGTCAGATCTTTCCCATCATGTACAGATGTAGCCAAGTTTATCTTGACTCTGATACACAACAAAAGTCATTGAAAAAGTCAAGTTAAAGTTAATTGACTCTGTATTTATTGTGTAAAAAGTCAAGATAAAGATGACTACATCTGTACTAACACAGAAGTGGCGGGTGTATTGCTACATGGCTAGGCAAATATAAGCTGAGTGACAACCAGCGTGGGAGCGTAATGACGGCCATATTGGTAGTCACCCAGCTTTCCCAGGAATGGATAGACCCACATCTTTAAGGAATGGACAGGAGATGTCTTACGTTTACGGGTAACTTCTTGATCTCAATGGAAATTGCTCGACCGTTTACCCTAAATAACTTGTGAGGGCAGATACTATGCAAAATTGCGCCTCCACCACATCTGAGGATATTTCACATCAGGGTTGGTACACAGGGTCGGTGCCCTGTTATGCGGGTGCTGGCCTGCACTATTATTTGGGCACTACAGTATGTTGGTATTATTGGGGCTTGTATGTTGGGATCGTTCAGGAATTATATGGTCGTGATATTTGAGTACTCTATATTTTTTATTATTTGAGCACTATATGGTGGTATTATATAGACCCTGGGTGGTGGCATTATAGGCACATTTTATGTTGGCGTTATTTAGCCAGTGTATGGCGGTATTGTATATGGTGGTGTTATTTGGGACTATATGGTGGTGTTATTTAGGACTATATGGTGGTATTATTTAGGACTATATGGTGGTATTATTTGGGACTATATAGTGGTGTTATTTTGGACTATATGGTGGTGTTATTTGGGACTATATAGTGGTTATTTTGGACTATATGGTGGTATTATTTGGGACTATATAGTGGTTATTTTGGACTATATGGTGGTATTTGGGACTATATGGTGGTATTTGGGACTATATGGTGGTATTTAGGACTATATGGTGGTGTTATTTAGGACTATATGGTGATATTTGGGACTATATGGTGGTGTTATTTAGGACTATACGGTGGTGTTATTTAGGACTATATGGTGGTGTTATTTAGGACTATATGGTGGTATTTGGGACTATATGGTGGTGTTATTTAGGACTATATGGTGTATTATTTAGGACTATATGGTGGTAGTACTTGAGAATTATTTGCCGTTTTATTTTGCCAAAGTGGGGTGTTATTTTAACAATATATGGTGGTATTATATAGGCCCTGTGTGGTGGTATTATATGGACTCTACATGGTGGTGATATTTAGGACTATATGGTGGTATTATTTGGGCATTATATGCAGTTTTATTTTATCCCCGTAGGGTGTTTTTATTTGAGCATTATCTACTTGTATTATTTGGGCATTGTATGGTGGTGTTATTTATGCACTATATGAGGGTATTATTAAGGCACTATATGAAGATATCATTTGGGCACTATATGAAGGTGTTATTTGGACAGTGTATGTTGGTATTTGGGCATTATGTGGCGGTATTATGTATGCACTGTATGGTGGTATTACTAAGGCACTATATGGTGGTATTACTAAGGCACTATACGGTGGCATTATTTTGGCTCTATATAAAAGTGTTATTTGGAAAGTGTATGGTGGTATTTGGGCATTATATGGTGGTATTTTTGGGCACTTCTGTTTTTTGTAAATATTATATTAGATATATTGTTGCAATGACGCTTCTTTTTGCAGTTTGTTAACTAATATACTTAGATGTAGAAATGTCAACTTTTATAAGTAACCTGGTTTTCGGAGCGATTATTCCTTTAACTACCCTCGACTATTTCATCCAGTTTCCTTCACAGACCTTGATGAAACCAGTGATAGAAACGCTCCAAAAATCAGTGTCTAATATCAACTGATCAACAGCAAAAAGATCCTCAATGGGCCTAGGTCCTAAGTAAATAATGGGACCCAGCCAAACGAGGACTGAGGTTCAGCGGCAGTCATCTCATCTGAAGCTGGACATACGGGAACGTGAGCCCCCAAATAATCAGCCTACCCCAGTCCTGCACTGAGACGCAACATGCCTTTCTCCAGGTAATACCCTGTATGTCCTGAATCATTTATCACAGGGGTATCGTTAAGTCAGGAGCGCCACAGTCCTGCAGCAGGTGATGGGTTAATGTCGATGAGCGCTCCTTCCCATGCACATCGTGGCTTCCGTCCAAGTGCACACAGCATCTCTCCGTATATCTGTAATGTGAAAAATGTCATTCCTGGGATAATCCCGTCTAGAAGTGAGAGGAACATGAACACTATGAGGATCAAGAATCCAGACGGAGGGGATTGTGTACCCCACCCCCACCATTACTGCATGTACGCTGCCGCTTTATATACATTGCTTTGTATACTGCCCTACGTTGTCCGATGGGACTGAAGCCTCGGAGGCGACTGCAGGACTGTGATCCCATACGCCTTTATGATAAATGTTATCTGATCTGCCGCCGGCTTGATCTTCTGATCCAATATTCACTGTATTAATTCACTATTAGAGACATCAGGAGGCACCGCTGAGGCACGAAGTACTTCCAAAATGGCAAATATGTCTAGTTATGTAGTTGGAAAAGTGTCGTGGAGGATCGGTTTTGTCATTCAGGAGTCTGGGTAAGTTGGGTGACCATATCGGACAGTCACTCAGCTTTCCCAGAAACACATGAAGAAGATTTTTAACAACTTGAGGTAAGGGGGCAACTTATAAAGGATTTATTTTTACTGGGATTTTGATAAGGGGGTAGTGGTCCATGAACAATCTCCACCATGGATGACCATAGAACTGATCCTGTCTATGAGCTGGGAAGGTGCAAAGGGTTAAGTAGCAGATGTTGATTTGTTACTCCCAACATCTTCACTTCAGGACAGAGTTTATTCCTTATAGAGATGAAATCTGCCTCGTGGTGTTTTATTTTCTGCCCTCGCTCTGGCCCAGAACAGAGAATCTAATAAGAGTTTACACAAAGACGTCTTAACTTAATGGAAATAAGTCATCCAGCGGATCTAAAAATAGGTTTGATGGAGCGTGGCACCAAGAAGTATTTGTGGAAATCCTCAGGAATCCAGCGAAGTTCCATGGCTACAGCGTCATCAAAAACAAACAAAGCGGTAATCTCTCATGATTAAAAATGTGAAGCTCCGAAGTCATGAGACTCAAGAGGTCGCCTGGGAAATAGTACCTAGGCCTCATACACACAAGCGCAGATGCTCTGTATTTGGAAGATTTGAAGCCGCAGCATATCTTTTAACTACTATAATACTGCCCCCTATATACAAGAAAATAACTACTATAATACTGCCTCCTATATACAAGAATATAACTACTATAATACTGCCCCCTATATACAAGAATATAACTACTATAATACTGCTCCTATATACAAGAATATAACTACTATAATACTGCCCCATATGTACAAGAATATAACTACTATAATACTGCCCCCTATATACAAGAATATAACTACTATAATACTGCCCCTATATACAAGAATATAACTACTATAATACTGCCCCTATATACAAGAATATAACTACTATAATACTGCCCCTATATACAAGAATATAACTACAATAATACTGCCCCCTATGTACAAGAATATAACTACTATAATACTGCCCCCTATATACAAGAATATAACTACTATAATACTGCCCCTATATACAAGAATATAACTACTATAATACTGCCCCCTATGTACAAGAATATAACTACTATAATACTGCCTCCTATATACAAGAATATAACTACTATAATACTGCCTCCTATATACAAGAATATAACTACTATAATACTACCTCCTATATACAAGAATATAACTACTATAATACTGCTCCTTAATACAAGAATATAACTACTATAATACTGCCCCTATATACAAGAATATAACTACTATAATACTGCCCCTATATACAAGAATATAACTACTATAATACTGCCCCCTATATACAAGAATATAACTACTATAATACTGCTCCTATATACAAGAATATAACTACTATAATACTGCTCCTATATACAAGAATATAACTACTATAATACTGCTCCCTATATACAAGAATATAACTACTATAATACTGCCCCCTATATACAAGAATATAACTACTATAATACTGCCCCTATATACAAGAATATAACTACTATAATACTGCTCCTATATACAGGAATATAATTACTATAATACTGCCCCCTATATACAAGAATATAACTAATATAATACTGCTCCTATATACAGGAATATAATTACTATAATACTGCCCCCTATATACAAGAATATAACTACTATAATACTGCTCCCTATATACAAGAATATAACTACTATAATACTGCCACTATATACAAGAATATAACTACTATAATACTGCCTGCTCTATACAAGAATATAACTACTATAATACTGCTCCTATATACAAGAATATAACTACTATAATACTGCTCCTATATACAAGAATATAACTACTATAATACTGCTCCTATATACAAGAATATAACTACTATAATACTGCCCCTATATACAATATAACTACTATAATACTGCCCCCTATGTACAAGAATATAACTACTATAATACTGCCTCCTATATACAAGAATATAACTACTATAATACTGCCCCTATATACAAGAATATAACTACTATAATACTGCCCCCTATATACAATAATATAACTACTATAATACTGCCCCTATATACAAGAATATAACTACTATAATACTGCCCCCTCTGTACAAGAATATAACTACTATAATACTGCTCCTATATACAAGAATATAACTACTATAATACTGCCACCTATATACAAGAATATAACTACTATAATACTGCTCCTATATACAAGAATATAACTACTATAATACTGCCCCCTATATACAAGAATATAACTACTATAATACTGCTCCTATATACAATAATATAACTACTATAATACTGCCACCTATATACAAGAATATAACTACTATAATACTGCTCCCTATATACAAGAATATAACTACTATAATACTGCCACCTATATACAAGAATATAAATACTATAATACTGCCCCCTATATACAAGAAAATAACTACTATAATACTGCCCCTATATACAAGAATATAACTACTATAATACTGCCACCTATATACAAGAATATAACTACTATAATACTGCCCCTATATACAAGAATATAACTACTATAATACTGCCCCTATATACAAGAATATAACTACTATAATACTGTCCCTATATACAAGAATACAACTACTATATTACTGCCCCCTATATACAAGAATATAACTACTATAATACTGCCCCCTATATACAAGAATATAACTACTATAATACTGTCACTATATACAAGAATATAACTACTATAATACTGCCCCTATATAAAAGAAAATAACTACTATAATACTGCCCCTATATACAAGAATATAACTACTATAATACTGCCCCCTATATACAAGAATATAACTACAATAATACTGCCCCTATATACAAGAATATTACTACTATAATACTGCCCCCTATATACAAGAACATAACTACTATAACACTGCCTCCTATATTCAAGAATATAACTACTATAATACTGCCCCTATATACAAGAATATAACTACTATAATACTGCTCCTATATACAAGAATATAACTACTATAATACTGCCCCCTATATACAAGAATATAACTACTATAATACTGCCCCTATATACAAGAATATAACTACTATAATACTGCTCCTATATACAAGAATATAACTACTATAATACCGCCTCCTATATACAAGAATATAACTACTATAATACCGCCTCCTATATTCAAGAATATAACTACTATAATACTGCCCCTATATACAAGAATATAACTACTATAATACTGCCCCCTATATACAAGAATATAACTACTATAATACTGCCCCCTATATATACAAGAATATAACTACTATAATACTGCCCCCTATATACAAGAATATAACTACAATAATACTGCCCCTATATACAAGAATATAACTACTATAATACTGCCCCTATATACAAGAATATACCTACTATAACACTGCCTCCTATATACAAGAATATAACTACTATAATACTGCCCCTATATACAAGAATATAACTACTATAATACTGCTCCTATATACAAGAATATAACTACTATAATACTGCCCCCTATATACAAGAATATAACTACTATAATACTGCCCCTATATACAAGAATATAACTACTATAATACTGCTCCTATATACAAGAATATAATTACTATAATACTGCCCCCTATATACAAGAATATAACTACAAAAATACTGCCCCTATATACAAGAATATAACTACTATAATAATGCCTCCTATATACAACAATATAACTACTATAATACTGCCCTTATATACAAGAATATAACTACTGTAATACTGCCCCCTATATACAAGAATATAACTACTATAATACTGCCTCCTATATACAAGAATATAACTACTATAATACCGCCTCCTATATACAAGAATATAACTACTATAATACTGCCCCTATATACAAGAATATAACTACTATAATACTGCCCCCTATATACAAGAATATAACTACTATAATACTGCCCCCTACATACAAGAATATAACTACTATAATACTGCTCCTATATACAAGAATATAACTACTATAATACTGCCCCTATATACAAGAATATAACTACTATAATAGTGCCCCTATATACAAGAATATAACTACTATAAGACTACCCCTATATACAAGAATATATCTACTATAATACTGCCCCTATATACAAGAATATAACTACTATAATACTGCCCCCTATATACAAGAATATAACTACTATAATACTGCCCCCTATATACAAGAATATAACTACTATAATACTGCCTCCTATATACAAGAATATAACTACTATAATACTGCTCCTATATACAAGAATATAACTACTATAATACTGCCCCTATATACAAGAATATAACTACTATAATAGTGCCCCTATATACAAGAATATAACTACTATAAGACTACCCCTATATACAAGAATATATCTACTATAATACTGCCCCTATATACAAGAATATAACTACTATAATACTGCCCCCTATATACAAGAATATAACTACTATAATACTGCCCCCTATATACAAGAATATAACTACTATAATACTGCCTCCTATATACAAGAATATAACTACTATAATACTGCTCCTATATACAAGAATATAACTACTATAATACTGCCCCTATATACAAGAATATAACTACTATAATACTGCTCCTATATACAAGAATATAACTACTATAATACTGCTCCTATATACAAGAATATAACTACTATAATACAACCCCCTATATACAAGAATATAACTACTATAATACTGTCCCTATATACAAGAATATAACTACTATAATACTGCCCCCTATATACAAGAATATAACTACTATAATACTGCCCCTATATACAAGAATATAACTACTATAATATTGCCCCTATATACAAGAATATAACTACTATAAGACTGCCCTCTATATACAAGAATATAACTACTATAATACTGCCCCCTATATACAAGAATATAACTACAATAATACTGCCCCTATATACAAGAATATAACTACTATAATACTGCCCCTATATACAAGAATATACCTACTATAACACTGCCTCCTATATACAAGAATATAACTACTATAATACTGCCCCTATATACAAGAATATAACTACTATAATATTGCCCCTATATACAAGAATATAACTACTATAAGACTGCCCTCTATATACAAGAATATAACTACTATAATACTGCCCCCTATATACAAGAATATAACTACTATAATACTGCCTCCTATATACAAGAATATAACTACTATAATACTGCTCCTATACACAAGAATATATCTACTATAATACTGCCCCCTATATACAAGAATATAACTACTATAATACTGCCCCTATATACAAGAATATAACTACTATAATACTGCCTGTATACACAAGAATATAACTACTATAATACTGCTCCTATATACAAGAATATAACTACTATAATACTGCTCCTATATACAAGAATATAACTACTATAATACTGCCCCTTATATACAAGAATATTACTACTATAATACTGCCCCTATATACAAGAATATAACTACTATAATACTGCCCCCTATATAAAAGAATATAACTACTATAATACTGCCCCTATATACAAGAATATAACTACTATAATACTGCCCCTATATACAAGAATATAACTACTATAATACTGCTCCCTATATACAAGAATATATCTACTATAATACTGCTCCTATATACAAGAATATAACTGCTATAATACTGCTCCTATATACAAGAATATAACTACTATAATACTGCCCCTATATACAAGAATATAACTACTATAATACTGCCCCTATATACAAGAATATAACTACTATAATACTGCCCCTATATACAAGAATATAACTACTATAATACTGCTCCTATATACAAGAATATAACTATTATAATACTGCTCCTATATACAAGAATATAACTACTATAACACTGCCTCCTATATACAAGAATATAACTACTATAATATTGCTCATATATACAAGAATATAACTACTATAATACTGCCCTCTATATACAAGAATATAACTACTATAATACTGCACCCTAATATACAAGAATATAACTACTATAATTATCTTTTTTATTTGAAAACTTGCAACAAATTATTACAATACCTTTGCAATACACTCATAACAGATAAAGAAAATAAACGTATGTCTCTTAATAACATCACAATCATTAAACAAACCATAATATATGAATATTGCTCCAGTATAGATTGTTTCAACTATTTTTCATGATATTATTCTAGACAGTATTACAGGAGAGTTCTTCTTTATTGGTGCCCGGGCAGCATCGCGCACACCACAGATGGGACACGGTCACCACATTTATGACATATAGTGAACCTCTATGTTATAAACGGAGTTCGGGGTAGAAGTCTCCATACAGCAGCTGAGAGTTTCACTGTCCCACTAGATGTGGTGACTGCAGGGACAGGGACACAGCAGGGACATTACTCTGTAGATAAGTCTTTTGTATAAAGATGATATCAGATTTGACCTCAGACAGACGCTGGAATATCGCCTGCCGCCTGCTCCTATTCTTCACACTGTTCACATTAAAAGGGGGTGATTTTCAGCCTCATCCGGGTTACATGTCTTTCCTACTTTTTTTCCTTCTTCCACTACTATGTCCTGTAACACCCCATCTTTTGGTGGACATTGGGGGGTCAGCATCTTCATCCTGAGGTTCGTTGTCTGGGTTGTGTGAGGAGACTTGCTCCATCTCTGCTTCTTCTTCCTGGTCATCTTCTCCCAGCGCACAGTAACGTCCCCCAGTTATCGCCAGCACTGGAGACTCCGGTGATTTCTTTGCAGTAGTGATTTTTTTCCTAGAAGAATTATCTGTTTTACTTCTCCTTTTAACCGTCTGAAATCCCTCCTCATCGATACTGGTCGCTGCGGCTGGATCAGCTGGTTTTTTACTGGTCGCTGCGGCTAGATCTGCTGGTTTTTTTACTGGCCGCTGCGGCCGGATCAGCTGGTTCCTTACTGGTCGCTGCGGCTGTATCAGCTGGTTCTTTACTGGTGTTGGGCAGATGTTTAGATGCTTTGGTGACAGAGTGACTGGATATTTTACTTTTAGCATGACCTCTATTTTCAGTGGCTGGTGACACTTGTGCAGCATCCACAGATGGGACATTCGTCTCTGGAGCAGGGTCTCTGGTACTTTGGCTCACATCATCGTTGGGACTTCCAGGTTCTGGGGTTGTATCTACACATATGGAGAAATCCTCCTGCTCTTCCTCCATGGCTCCTTTAAAGGTCTTCTCTTTATTATGTTCTGCATGCGGACACTCCCGGAATGTATGTCCAGGTCCTAAGCACAGGTTACAGATGACAGGCCCTGTACAATCGTCCTTCACATGCCCAAACTGACCACATAGTGAGCACTTAATACGGGAACAGTTGAATGCCAGGTGTCTGCCCCCACATCTATGGCACAGTCGCGGTTGACCAGGGTAGTAACATACGCCTCTCTCCGAGCCCAGGTAGAATGAGTGCGGCAGATGTCTGGTCACTCCATTCTCCTGAACCAGCTGGATCTTGACAGAATATCCTCCATTCCAGATCTCCTCCTCATCATAGATCTTTGTTGGCAGTCTCTTCACCTCACAATATCTGCTCAACCAGTGCTGCAAATCTGCCAGAGCCACCACCTCAGACTGGAACAGGACGGTGGCGGTGACTACCTGGGGTTTAGTCAGCTGGATGACATGTAGATGCTCCCACATCGCGTGCTCCTTTGTATCATTATAAATACTCCAGAACAAGTCTAGACTATATTGCAGCTTGAAACTGATGTCATAATTCCTGCTGGAGGGAACGTGGATCAGAGCGAACACCTCAGAAGCTTTAAACTTCATAAACTCCTTTAATAAAATTTTCCCAATGTAGAGTCTGGAGGGGATGTTTTCCTCTGGTCCTGAGTACCTGATTCTGACCGCGTTCCTCCTCTGAGGTGCGGGGTTAGGCGGTCTTGTGACGCTGGAGAACAGTCTCCTGTACTGAGGTCCGTCAGCAGGTGGGTCAGGACTGGACCTCTCCTCAGCTGATTGTACTGCAGATCCTCCTGTGTCTGCTCCTGATCGCTGTGTAACCTGCACTCCATTCACTGACACTGCGGGCGGCTGAACCTCCAGAACAGGGTCTGCAATGTCCGCCTCAGCATGTGCCGCTGGTTCATCAGATATCAGACTGTCAATCACCGCGCTGAGCGAGGTCTCACTTATAATATCAGGACATGAGGCACTTTCTTGCTCACTCCCCGGAGTGCCACTCGCATTCACTTCATCAGTACTGCACATAGAGTCTACTGCAGTTAACCCCTCGTCAGCTGGCACACATTTCTCTGCAGCTTTAGCAGCATTTGTGTTGACTGATTGCACAGACCCCACACATGATGAGAGATGTGATCCTCCAGCCACTGCACACTCATATCTTCCAGGATTTCCCTGCTCCACAATATTATACACAGTCTTATAGTCAGTGTCTTTTTTTGCAATGATATTTTTTCTCTTCACAGTTTGGGCTCTGGTCTCCCTTTTGTTCTCAATTGCCCAGTTCTTTATTTTGGGTACTGTGCATGATTCTTTCTGCAATCTCTCCTTCAATATCACCAGCTCACGTGTGCAAACATCCAGACACTCACATTTCATCAGCTTTGCCTTTGGATCAGTCTCTTGGTTAATTTCAGTTCTCAATTTGCGAACTTGCATTTCCATTTTAAAGATATTTTTCTTTGTCATTTTTGTGCACAATTCACCAACATCATGAGATTCAGTTGACTCACCAGCCACCATTTCCAGATCATCACCTCCACCATCTCCATGCTGCAGGCCAAACTCCAGACTCTGGGCTTTCCCAGGATCATCAGCCCAGGACCCCTCCCCTCCACCTGGGTCAGAAGCCATGCATAGTCCTAACAGGGAGCTCACAAGCACACGTCTATCCTCTCCTATGGACAAGAATATAACTACTATAATACTGCCCCTATATACAAGAATATAACTACTATAATACAACCCCCTATATACAAGAATATAACTACTATAAGACTACCCCTATATACAAGAATATATCTACTATAATACTGCCCCCTATATACAAGAATATAACTACTATAATACTGCCCCTATATACAAGAATATAACTACTATAATATTGCCCCTATATACAAGAATATAACTACTATAAGACTGCCCTCTATATACAAGAATATAACTACTATAATACTGCCCCCTATATACAAGAATATAACTACAATAATACTGCCCCTATATACAAGAATATAACTACTATAATACTGCCCCTATATACAAGAATATACCTACTATAACACTGCCTCCTATATACAAGAATATAACTACTATAATACTGCCCCTATATACAAGAATATAACTACTATAATATTGCCCCTATATACAAGAATATAACTACTATAAGACTGCCCTCTATATACAAGAATATAACTACTATAATACTGCCCCCTATATACAAGAATATAACTACTATAATACTGCCTCCTATATACAAGAATATAACTACTATAATACTGCTCCTATACACAAGAATATATCTACTATAATACTGCCCCCTATATACAAGAATATAACTACTATAATACTGCCCCTATATACAAGAATATAACTACTATAATACTGCCTGTATACACAAGAATATAACTACTATAATACTGCTCCTATATACAAGAATATAACTACTATAATACTGCTCCTATATACAAGAATATAACTACTATAATACTGCCCCTTATATACAAGAATATTACTACTATAATACTGCCCCTATATACAAGAATATAACTACTATAATACTGCCCCCTATATAAAAGAATATAACTACTATAATACTGCCCCTATATACAAGAATATAACTACTATAATACTGCCCCTATATACAAGAATATAACTACTATAATACTGCTCCCTATATACAAGAATATATCTACTATAATACTGCTCCTATATACAAGAATATAACTGCTATAATACTGCTCCTATATACAAGAATATAACTACTATAATACTGCCCCTATATACAAGAATATAACTACTATAATACTGCCCCTATATACAAGAATATAACTACTATAATACTGCCCCTATATACAAGAATATAACTACTATAATACTGCTCCTATATACAAGAATATAACTATTATAATACTGCTCCTATATACAAGAATATAACTACTATAACACTGCCTCCTATATACAAGAATATAACTACTATAATATTGCTCATATATACAAGAATATAACTACTATAATACTGCCCTCTATATACAAGAATATAACTACTATAATACTGCACCCTAATATACAAGAATATAACTACTATAATACTGCCCCCTATATACAAGAATATATCTACTATAATACTGCCCCCTATGTACAAGAATGTAACTACTATAATACTGCCCCTATATACAAGAATATAACTACTATAATACTGCCCCTATATACAAGAATATAACTACTATAATACTGCCCCTATATACAAGAATATAACTACTATAATACTTCCCCTATATACAAGAATATAACTACTATAATACTTCCCCTATATACAAGAATAGAACTACTATAAGGCTGGGTTCACACGTGGCGGAATTTCACTTAAATTCCGCTGCGGACACTCCGCAGCGTTAATCCGCAGCGGAGCCGTTTCTGCATTGACTTCCACTTCTATTTAGAAGTGTTCGTTTAGACGATGCGTAACATTCCGCTGCGGAGCATAGGCTGCGGAGCGGAATTTGGTGTCCGCAGCATGCTCTGTCTGTTGCGGAGCAGTGGCGGACTGGTTGCGGACTCATGGCGGAATTTCTCCATTGACTTCAATGGAGATTCTAATTTCCGCAATGAAGTCCGCAGCTGTCATGCACATGTTATGTGTGCTGCGGATGCGTCTTGCTTTTTTAACTTGACATTTCTTCATTCTGGCTGGACCTATGTATTTCTAGGTCTACAGCCAGACTGAGGAAGTCAACGGGGCTCCCGTAATGACGGGAGCGTTGCTAGGAGACGTCAGTAAATAGTCACTGTCCAGGGTGCTGAAAGAGTTAAGCGATCGGCAGTAACTGTTTCTGCACCCTGGACAGTGACTACCGATCCCAATATACAGCAACCTGTAAAAAAATATAAGTTCATACTTACCAAGAACTCCCTGCTTCTGTCTCCAGTCCGGCCTCCCAGGATGACGTTTCAGTCTAAGTGACGGCTGCAGCCAATCACAGGCCAATAACAGGCTGCAGCGGTCACATGGACTGCCGCGTCATCCAGGGAGGTCGGGCTGGATGCCGAAGGAGGGACGCGTCACCAAGACAACGACCGGTAAGTATGAATTTCTTTGACTTTCACAAGGGAAAGTGCTGTCCCTTCTCTCTATCCTGCACTGATAGGGAGAAGGGAAGTACTTTTACCGCAGTCCGCAGCAGCTAGTCCGCATCAATTTACTGCACATTTTGGGCAGATCCGCAGCAGAATCTGCAACGCAGATTCTGTGCGGCATTGATGCGGACAGTTGCGGAGGAAATCCGCCACGTGTGGCCATGCCCTAATACTGCTCCCTATATACAAGAATAGAACTACTATAATACTTCCCCTATATACAAGAATATAACTACTATAATACTGCCCCTATATACAAGAATATAACTACTATAATACTGCCCCCATATACAAGAATATAACTACTATAATACTGCTCCTATATACAAGAATATAACTACTATAATACTGCCTACTATATACAAGAATATAACTACTATAATACTGCTCCTATATACAAGAATATAACTACTATAATACTGCCCCCTATATACAAGAATATAACTACTATAATACTGCCCCCTATATACAAGAATATAACTACTATAATACTGCTCCTATATACAAGAATATAACTACTATAATACTGCCCCCTATATACAAGAATATAACTACTATAATACTACCCCCTATATACAAGAATATAACTACTATAATGCTGCCCCCTATATACAAGTATATAACTACTATAATACTGCTCATATATACAAGAATATAACTACTATAATACTGCCCCCTATATACAAGAATATAACTACTATAATACTGCTCCCTATATACAAGAATATAACTACTATAATACTGCTCCTATATACAAGAATATGACTACTATAATACTGCCCCTATATACAAGAATATAACTACTATAATACTGCCCCTATATACAAGAATGTAACTACTATTATACTGCCACCTATATAAGAATATGGAATGGAACAGAACATTTTTGGTGGAGTTACTCTCGCTGGCTTTTGGGTGCTGGAGAGTTGGTTACCTGTGGCAGCGCCTGAACAACTGTGTCCAGCAGAGCTCGCATTCCTGTTGCCATCTTTAAAAGCTTGAGCACTACAAGGAGAAGCAGAAACAAGGTTATGTGGACATGTAAAAGCCACAACGTCATCTCATCTGTATCTCTGGTCACTACAGGACGTCTAACCTCGGGCGATCCTCAGGACCCTCATGATGCGGATGATGGTGGGATTGATGGGCAGGGAGGCGTTGATTTCGATCTCCTCCAGTGTGATACCCATGATGGAGAGCAGCACTATAGCCAGGTCCAGCTGGTTCCACCTGAAAGTAATATATAGATTTAACTCACATGCACATTCAATACGGCCGCAGTTACCACAGGGGTTGTCATGTAACTTTTCTAGTGTCCTGAACGGCAAATCTGACTAACTGTGCATCAGTATTGGTGTGGAGAATGTATCGATGCAAAGCTAAGCATAATTGTTGCGTAGGAGCTGGGTGGCAACCCCTGTAGCACCTGTAATGACGGCTGGGTGGCAACCCCTGTAGGACCTGTAATGACGGCTGGGTGGCAACCCCTGTAGGACCTGTAATGACGGCTGGGTGGCAACCCCTGTAGGACCTGTAATGACGGCTGGGTGGCAACCCCTGTAGGACCTGTAATGACGGCTGGGTGGCAACCCCTGTAGGACCTGTAATGACGGCTGGTTGGCAACCCCTGTAGGACCTGTGATGACGGCTGGGTGGCAACCCCTGTAGGACCTGTAATGACAGCTGGGTGGCAACCCCTGTAATGACGGCCATATTGGTTGTCACCCAGCAATCCCAGAAGCAGAAATAAATTAAAACAATGAAATGACATTTTAACAACTTGAAATAAGACGACGTTCATGAGTTTCCGCATATATTGAATAAATCTCACTGCATTTAATGGACCAAAGTCAAGGGGAACATAAGGACATATTGCTGGAGACTGCGGAGGAGAGTCAACTACCAGACCACCAGGTATTCACCCTCTTCTCTACCCAAGACCACCAGGGAATAAAATATTAACCCATCCTTTACCAAAGACCACCAGGGAATACAATATTAACCCATCCTCTACCCAAGACCACCAGGGAATACAATATTAACCCATCCTTTACCAAAGACCACCAGGGAATACAATATTAACCCATCCTCTACCCAAGACCACCAGGGAATACAATATTAACCCATCCTCTACCCAAGACCACCAGGGAATACAATATTAACCCATCCTCCACCCAAGACCACCAGGGAATAGAATATTAACCTGTTCTCTACCCTAGACCAGCAGGGAATAACATTTTAACCCTCTCCTCTACCCTAGACCACCAGGGAATACAACATTAACCCGTTCCCTACCCTAGACAAGCAGAGAATAAAATATTAATCTGTCTACTGCCCCAGATCACCAAGGAAGGGGGCATTAGCCTGGACCACCAAGGAATAAACCTTCTCCTGCTCTAGACCACCAGGGAATAAAAAAAAATTAACCACTCACCTACCCTAGACCAGAAGAAAATTATATACTAATGTGATTTTTTTTTCTTTTCTGTTGTCTAAAAGGTGGTATGTCTTAAAAAAAATAAAAAAAAATAAAAAGATATATTATTTTATTTTGGTCTTTGTTTTGTATTACAGGGCAAAAACTTCCATAACCCAAAAACATTCATATATAAAAGCGACACGGGCCCTTTAAATGCCGCTGCCTCAGTTCATTATAAAGATAATTACTTCCAGGTGTATAGATTGCCCCAATAATTGCTGATTACTGACAGGAATCAATAGTCGCCTGGAAATAACACAAGAAAATCAACAGCTTGTCTGTTCTTATAAGAACCGAACGAGGAGCGATCGCTGCTTCCTACTAAATTTATCTTAATAAGCATCAGTTTGACAACTCGGATCCCGGGCCTGAGAAGATGAAGTATTTTAGTGTTAAAAAAAGAACATCGGCCCGATTGCGTCCTCCTGTCCGAGGCTCGCGGATTATCAGACACCCATGTAAATTAACGTTATCAACCTCTCGGCCTTCGCTGTGAAGAATTATAATTAGGACCTCAGTTGAACGCCGTCCTGACGGGAAGATGTGGCCGAGATATCACACAGTTCTGACAGCGAGTCACGCACAATGTCATTATTGGCTGGCCTGGATATGGCAGCGCGGCGGACGACGGGCGCTCTGCCAGGATCTCAGCTTTTGCTATTATATGTTATATCATGTGACAAGCTTTGATATTATCAATAGGCCAATAATAGACTATAGACTCACTTAAAGGGCCATACTACAAAATTAATGGTGATGCATAGGGTAATGAGACTATACATTACAAAAAATTCCAATAGACCGGCATCTATCTGATTTAAAGGGATCCTTATAGTAAAAAAAAAAATGAAGGTTTAATCCTAGATAAAAATCCAGAATTCTATTTACCAGACATTCAAAAAGGGCAAAAATACTTTGGGTGTGAAGACTTTAAAGGGGTTGTCCACTTTGGACAATCCCTTTGTTTGTAAATGATTTGCTGTTCACAGGGTGTCCCACTGCTAGGACCCCCACTAGTCTACTGTTATCTGTAGAATAACCTGGCAGCAAGTGTTGAATTTCCCTGCAGCGCCCCGACAGGTCAAATTTAGCATTGCACAGTTCACATTTAAATTAATGGGCTGTCTTTGTGCCAGCTCTACGTAGCCCTGATATATGATGTCCTGAGATGTTGTCCAGTCATGTAATTTAGTCCATCTGCAGGAAACTTTAGGGATCCATTAAATTAGAATTAATAGGCTGTTATACCCTGAGGGCCTGTAGGGGTGCTGTTGTGGAAAAGCAAAAACATTGAGGCTCAGAAGCTGTAATCAGTTAATCAAGGACGTTCTTAGTAGGGGGGAAACTCTTAATAGACACCAATATAATTGTAAAGCAGCAGTGCCAAACTGGACATAACTTAGACCTGATCAAAATTAGATAAAACCCTTAAAGATGTTATAATTCACCCCCAAAAAATAAAAAAAGAGCAATGGGACACTATAGAAAATATTATAAGCTAACATTATACTTGTATGGGAGTCTCCTGAAATAAGGGAGACCTCCTGGACTTCAGGGTGAGCAGGCAAATCAACTGCAGAGGTTTCTGATAGCCACCACTAGGAGGAGCTAGCTGCATTTACTCCAATGGCACCTGTAGCGATATGTGTGCATTGAGCTCCCCCTAGTGGTGACTGCAGTTAGCCAGAATTTTAGCATTTTATTTTTGGTTGTGGGAAGGTAGGCGCTATGCAGGCACTGTTTGTGAGGGAACGTTTCGATGGCAGTATTTTTTATTGAGAGCACTCTGATGGCACTGCTTATTGGGGCACTCTGCTGGTACTGTTTATGGGGGCACTGTGTTGGTGCTGTTAGTGGAAACACTTTGGCAGCCACTATTGGGCGTGGCCTATACTTATGGGTGGAGTTTACATAGAAAAAACATTCCCGAGACTCACAAAGCACGCTGGATTAAGTCTTCCTAAAATTAATTGTAGGCAAGAAGTATGGAGGACTCACAGAAATAGGGCTATAAAAGAATTGTGATGAGTGCCAGGCTGGCTTCACGTTACTGCGGCTTACATCATTAAATTTTTTCGGTTGCTGTAGGTGACGCCAGTACAGTCCTGTAGGCTTTGATAATCCGATTGTTACTCCTCTCGATTTATCGATGTTTATTCATAGCGTTTACCGTCTCAAGGTGCCTTTTCCGCACGCACTACACCCTAGCTCAGCACTGCACTGCCATCCTCTGCTCTGCTGTGTCCTCGCTCAGGGTTGATTTGGATAATAAAAGGGTTAGTGACTCATGGCATTTCCCCCGACACAGAGAACACTGATTATAAATCTCTCAGCTTCACAAAGAGCTCAGTGCCGTATGAATTGTATTTATGGGTAACAGAGGCATAAAGAAGTAACAACATGGAGAGACCCCCGCAGTACTGTGCCCGGAGAAGAGAGAGGGGACATTGCCGGACTGGTGACCATCCAAAGGGCAGAGTTCTCTGTAATAATCTCATCTTACAAAATAATAGTGTCCATTATATAATGATTTCTAGTACACAGCAGTACAGCATATGATGAAATATTAATATTAAAGAGTAATTCCAGTCAGATCTGAAAAATGTTGTCCATAGGGGGCAGTATTATAATACTTCTATTCTTGTACATAGGGGGCAGTATTATAGTAGTTATATTCTTGTATATAGGGGGCAGTATTATAGTAGTTATATTCTTGTATATAGGAGCAGTATTATAGTAGTTATATTCTTGTATAAAGGGGGCAGTATTATAGTAGTTATATTCTTGTACATAGGGGGCAGTATTATAGTAGTTATATTCTTGTATATAGGGGGCAGTATTATAGTAGTTATATTCTTGTATATAGGAGGCAGTATTATAGTAGTTATATTCTTGTACATAGGGGGCAGTATTATAGTAGTTATATTCTTGTAAATAGGGGGCAGTATTATAGTAGTTATATTCTTGTATATAGGAGGCAGTATTATAGTAGTTATATTCTTGTATATAGGAGCAGTATTATAGTAGTTATATTCTTGTATATAGGGGCAGTATTATAGTAGTTATATTCTTGTATACAGGGGCAGTATTATAATACTTCTATTCTTGTACATAGGGGGCAGTATTATAGTAGTTATATTCTTGTATATAGGGGCAGTATTATAGTAGTTATATTCTTGTATATAGGCTGCAGTATTATAGTAGTTATATTCTTGTATATAGGGGACAGTATTATAGTCGTTATATTCTTGTATATAAGGGCAGTGTTATAGCAGTTATATTCTTGTATATAGGGGGGCAGTATTATAGTAGTTATATTCTTGTATATAGGGGGCAGTATTATAGTAGTTATATTCTTGTATATAGGAGGCAGTAAATAGTGGTTATATTCTTGTATATAGGAGCAGTATAGTAGTTATGCTCCTTGCACATAAGGGGCAGTATTATAGTAGTTATGCTCATGTATATAGGAGCAGTATAGTAGTTATGCTCCTTGTACATAGGGGGCAGTATTATAGTAGTTATATTCTTGTATATAGGAGTAGTAATATAGTAGTTAAATTCTTGTATATGGGGGCAGTATTATAGTAGTTATATTCTTGCATATAGAAGGCAGTATTATAGTAGTTATATTCTTGTATATAGGGGGCAGTATTATAGTAGTTATATTCTAGTATATAGGGCGCAGTATTATAGTAGTTATTTTCTTGTATATATGGGCAGTATTATAGTAGTTATATTCTTGTATATTGGGGCAGTGTTATAGTAGTTCTATTCTTGTATATAGGGGGCAGTATTATAGTAGTTATATTCTTGTATATAGGGGGCAGTAAATAGTGGTTATATTCTTGTATATAGGAGCAGTATAGTAGTTATGCTCCTTGCACATAAGGGGCAGTATTATAGTAGTTATACTCTTGTATATAGGAGCAGTATAGTAGTTATGCTCCTTGTACATAGGGGGCAGTATTATAGTAGTTATATTCTTGTATATAGGAGTAGTAATATAGTAGTTAAATTCTTGTATATGGGGGCAGTATTATAGTAGTTATATTCTTGCATATAGAAGGCAGTATTATAGTAGTTATATTCTTGTATATAGGGGCAGTATTATAGTAGTTATATTCTAGTATATAGGGCATAGTATTATAGTAGTTATTTTCTTGTATATATGGGCAGTATTATAGTAGTTATATTCTTGTATATAGGGGGCAATATTATAGTAGTTATATTCTTGTATATAGGGGGCAGTATTATATTCTTGTATATAGGAGGCAGTATTATAGTAGTTATATTCTTGTATATAGGGGCAGTATTATAGTAGTTATTTTCTTGTATATATGGGCAGTATTATAGTAGTTATATTCTTGTATATAGGGGGCAATATTATAGTAGTTATATTCTTGTATATAGGGGGCAGTAGTTATATTCTTTTATATAGGAGGCAGTATTATAGTAGTTATATTCTTGTATATAGGGGCAGTATTATAGTAGTTATATTCTTGTATATAGGGGAAGTGTTATAGTAGTTATATTCTTGTATATAGGGGGCAGTATTATAGTAGTTATATTCTTGTACATAGGGGGCAGTATTATAGTAGTTATATTCTTGTATATAGGGGGCAGTATTATAGTAGTTATATTCTTGTATATAGGGGGCAGTATTATAGTGGTTATATTCTTTTATATAGGAGCAGTATTATAGTAGTTATATTCTTGTATATAGGAGCAGTATTGTAGTAGTTATATTCTTATATATAGGGGGTAGTATTATAGTAGTTATATTCTTGTATATAGGGGGCAGTATTATAGTAGTTATATTCTTGTATATAGGGGGCAGTATTATAGTGGTTATATTCTTTTATATAGGGGCAGTATTATAGTAGTTATATTCTTGTATATAGGAGCAGTATTATAGTAGTTTTATTCTTGTATATAGGAGCAGTATTATAGTAGTTCTATTCTTGTATATAGGGACAGTATTATAGTAGTTATATTCTTGTATATAGGGGGCAGTATTATAGTAGTTATATTCTTGTACATAGGGGCAGTATTATCGTAGTTATATTCTTGTATATAGGGGGCAGTATTATAGTAGTTATATTCTTGTATATAGGAGGCAGTATTATAGTAGTTATATTCTTGTACATAGGGGCAGTATTATCGTACTTATATTCTTGTATATAGGGGGCAGTATTATAGTAGTTATATTCTTGTATATAGGGGCAGTATTATAGTAGTTATATTCCTGTATATAGGGTCAGTATTATAGTAGTTATATTCTTGTATATAGGGGGCAGTATTATAGTAGTTATATTCTTGTATATAGGGGCCGTATTATAATAGTTATATTCTTGTATATAGGGGGTAGTATTATAGTAGTTATATTCTTGTATATAGGGGGCAGTATTATAGTAGTTATATTCTTGTATATAGGGGCCGTATTATAATAGTTATATTCTTGTATATAGGGGGTAGTATTATAGTAGTTATATTCTTGTATATAGGGGCAGTATTATAGTAGTTATATTCTTGTATATAGGGGGCAGTATTATAGTAGTTATATTCTTGTATATAGGGGCCGTATTATAATAGTTATATTCTTATATATAGGGGGTAGTATTATAGTAGTTATATTCTTGTATATAGGGGGCAGTATTATAGTAGTTATATTCTTGTATACAGGGGCAGTATTATAGTAGTTATATTCTTGTATATAGGAACAGTATTATAGTAGTTATATTCTTGTATATAGGGGGCAGTATTATAGTAGTTATATTCTTATATATAGGGGGTGGTATTATAGTAGTTATATTCTTGTATATAGGGGGCAGTATTATAGTAGTTATATTCTTGTACATAGGGGGCAGTATTATAGTAGTTATATTCTTGTATATAGGGGCAGTATAATAGTAGTTACATTCTTGTATATAGGAGCAGTATTATAGTAGTTATATTCTTGTATATAGGGGGCAGTATTATAGTAGTTATATTCTTGTATACAGGGGCAGTATTATAGTAGGTATATTCTTGTATATAGGAACAGTATTATAGTAGTTATATTCTTGTATATAGGGGGCAGTATTATAGTAGTTATATTCTTGTACATAGGGGGCAGTATTATAGTAGTTATATTCTTGTATATAGGGGCAGTATAATAGTAGTTACATTCTTGTATATAGGAGCAGTATTATAGTAGTTATATTCTTGTATATAGGGGCAGTATTATAGTAGTTATATTCTTGTATATAGGGGCAGTATTATAGTAGTTATATTCTTGTATATAGGAGCAGTATTATAGTAGATATATTCTTGTATATAGGGGCAGTATTATAGTAGTTATATTCTTGTATATAGAAGCAGTATTATAGTAGATATATTCTTGTATATAAGGGGCAGTATTATATTAGTTATATTCTTGTATATAGGGGGCAGTATTATAGTAGTTATATTCTTGTATATAGGGGCAGTATTATCGTAGTTATATTCTTGTATATAGGGGGCAGTATTATAGTAGTTATATTCTTGTATATAGGGGGCAGTATTATCGTACTTATATTCTTGTATATAGGGGGCAGTATTATAGTAGTTATATGCTTGTATATAGGAGGCAGTATTATAGTAGTTATATTCTTGTACATAGGGGCAGTATTATCGTACTTATATTCTTGTATATAGGGGGCAGTATTATAGTAGTTATATTCTTGTATATAGGGGCAGTATTATAGTAGTTATATTCCTGTATATAGGGTCAGTATTATAGTAGTTATATTCTTGTATATAGGGGGCAGTATTATAGTAGTTATATTCTTGTATATAGGGGCCGTATTATAATAGTTATATTCTTGCATATAGGGGGTAGTATTATAGTAGTTATATTCTTGTATATAGGGGGCAGTAGTATAGTAGTTATATTCTTGTATATAGGGGCCGTATTATAATAGTTATATTCTTGTATATAGGGGGTAGTATTATAGTAGTTATATTCTTGTATATAGGGGCAGTATTATAGTAGTTATATTCTTGTATATAGGGGGCAGTATTATAGTAGTTATATTCTTGTATATAGGGGCCGTATTATAATAGTTATATTCTTATATATAGGGGGTAGTATTATAGTAGTTATATTCTTGTATATAGGGGGCAGTATTATAGTAGTTATATTCTTGTATACAGGGGCAGTATTATAGTAGTTATATTCTTGTATATAGGAACAGTATTATAGTAGTTATATTCTTGTATATAGGGGGCAGTATTATAGTAGTTATATTCTTACATATAGGGGGTGGTATTATAGTAGTTATATTCTTGTATATAGGGGGCAGTATTATAGTAGTTATATTCTTATATATAGGGGGTGGTGTTATAGTAGTTTATATTCTTGTATATAGGAGCAGTATTATAGTAGTTATATTCTTGTACATAGGGGGCAGTATTATAGTAGTTATATTCTTGTATATAGGGGGCAGTATTATAGTAGTTATATTCTTGTATATAGGACAGTATTATAGTGGTTATATCCTTGTATATAGGGGCAGTATAATAGTAGTTACATTCTTGTATATAGGAGCAGTATTATAGTAGTTATATTCTTGTATATAGGGGCAGTATTATAGTAGTTATATTCTTGTATATAGGGGCAGTATTATAGTAGTTATATTCTTGTATATAGAAGCAGTATTATAGTAGATATATTCTTGTATATAAGGGGCAGTATTATATTAGTTATATTCTTGTATATAGGGGGCAGCATTATAGTAGTTATATTCTTGTATATAGGGGGCAGTATTATAGTAGTTATATTCTTGTATATAGAAGCAGTATTATAGTAGATATATTCTTAGTATATAAGGGGCAGTATTATAGTAGTTATATTCTTGTATATAGGAGGCAGTATTATAGTAGTTATATTCTTGTATATAAGGGGCAGTATTATAGTAGTTATATTCTTGTATATAGGGGGCAGTATTATAGTAGTTATATTCTTGTATATAGGAGCAGTATTATAGTAGTTATATTCTTGTATATAGGGCAGTATTATATTAGTTATATTCTTGTATATAGGGGGCAGTATTATAGTAGTTATATTCTTGTACATAGGGGGCAGTATTAAATTAGTTATATTCTTGTTCATGGGGGGAGTTTTACAGTAAAGCAGTTGTCACTTTTCCCTTCGATGTGAATATCAATTTTGACTGGAATTGCCCTTTAAAGTCTACAAGTTGGTTGTGTTGCACTGTACCTGTCTTTAAAAAATCTTCGAAATCCAAAGGCAACCAGCTTAAGTAGAGCTTCAAACACAAAGACGATGGTGAAGACGTAGTTACAGTATTTCAAAGCCTCCTCCAGGGACTAGGAGAAAACATGAACATGCAGAGATTAGCTATTTTCACATAAACATGATCCCATCTGGTTTAGCTGAGATTAAACCCTTCCATGAACCGCGTGACCCCACTTATAGAGAGGATGTGTGTAATCGCAACAGGACTTGTTCTTCTGTTCTTTTCTTGTTTGTTCTCGTCTGGCCAAATACTTCAAAAACGGCAAATGAGTCCAATATATTATGAGAAGCAGATGGATTGGCAGGATCATTTACGTAATCCGACATGAGACGGCTACATGAATTATGCATAACAACATGGTTGTACAAGATGGGGGGCAGAAGCGGAGCTCAACCTCTGACATAGTATCTTGATGGTGATCTGAATGCCAGGAGATCTGAATAATCTTCAAGAAATCCAGGGCAACCAGTCAAACTTCACCGGGAATTTTTGCCGAAAATTACAGTAGAGGTCCCTCTTCAAGAACAATTCTGAAGGCTCTTCACAATGCTCCCCATGAGAACCCAGAGTGGTGGGCCAATTTTTTCTATGTGTCTAGAGGTTTTGGCCCTAGTCATTGATGGTGGTTCTACATCTCGGCCTGTTGGTTTAGTGCCCTAGTCCCTGGTGCCGAGTAGTTGGTTAACCCACCATCCCTGGTATTTAGACTTTAATGCCAACCACTTGAACGTCATTGATTTCTGGTCATCTCAAGAAGGTGCCAGCCACTCTGTTCTCCATGATCAGAGACCACCACACCCTACTTATGGATGGTTGGTAATACCAGGTGAGATAATGAAGGTGAAGTCAATTAGCGGGGCGGACTATTGCTTCACCAGAGGACAATCCCAAGGGTAAGGTGTTGGTGGGCCACCTTACCCTCAGGGACCACCATGATTGGTTGCTATTAGTAACATCTATATTATATAGGCATACACTCATGTCGACAGTTGAGTGGTAATTTCGCTTCAATAGAAGTGGCGTCAAGGCCACCTCCATGAGGTTCCTGAATGAAACGGGTGGAGCACCCATCAAACTTCTGCTTCCTATGGAATGGGACAATACCAAACAGCTCCAGTAACGCGTCTCATGGGTTGTTATCCAGTTTACACATCACAGCTCACTCTCGCCACGTACCTTGGGTTGGTTGTAGTGCTCCATTGACATGGTAATAACATTGATACCAATGATGAAGGTGATGAACAGGTCCAGGTAGTGGCTGGTGCACAGTGAGTGTATGTATTTCCGCGTCGGAGAATAATCCGCATAGTATGGTCTCCTCTGGGCCTCTGTGTGAAAAATGTAAGAGCCACAGGGTAAAATATTATCAGTTTGGGGTGGAAACCATCAAGTCACAAGAGCACAAACAGCTGAGCAGTCGTTGCTTAGAAGACAGATGACGGACGCATGGACGGACAGACACACACACAGAAACGTACTTAAAAACTACACCATTATAAACCAGTGTTATGATATTATCTCAGTGATGAGCATACAGATGTAGTAGAGCTGAATGTGTATGTACAACGTGCATTAAATTTTGTAGATTTACCTGCATTCAGCTCTGCTACATCTGTAATATAAAAGAAGCACTATGTCCCCTGATTGCCCATTAACCAGTTATTCGTAGTTATCAACCTTCCCAAAATGTCTCCTGAAATAAAGGGAGAGACCTCCTGTACTCCTACAAGGACAGACAAGTCTCCCACAAAACCATCAGTCTGTCCAAAAGGAAGACCCAGAGTGAAGCAAAGGGTAACGCAGGGAGCGCATGGGGCTGGGGTGGTCACCCAGTTGGATTTGGGAATTCCTATGGGTAGGGTTCCCAGGAAGGGTTCTAGTTCTCCAAAGGTGGGTGCCCTCGGGTCAGGTGCAGTACGGCTGGGGGTAAGGACTGGAGAACTATTAAAGTTTAATGTTTGAAGAAATATAGGATTTGAATGCCTTCGAGGGCGCCTCCTGCTGGTGCATGTATATTCCCAATTCTTGACATGTATTGTGCTGCGGTGTTGTATTTATATTTGATATCTTTATATGAGTTTTATTTTTTGGTGTATTTTGTTTAGATAAGTTTGATCCGCCGGGGTCAGTGTGTTGTTGGGGATAATGGTGCTGAGGTTTGGGTGGGTCACAGCGGAGCTGACCCTCATTCATGTAGCGCCCAGCCACTGCTTGCAGACGTTGTGTCCTTGTTTTCTTATTTAATGTTGCGGTCTGGCATGATTTATTGCACTATTTATGGGGGCACTCTGGATGGCACTATTTATGTGTGTACTCTAATTGGCAATTATCATGTCGGCACTTTGGATGGTACTATTAATGGGGACACTCTCCAAGATGCATTCGGAATGGTATTATAAGGGCTTTCTGGATGGCACTATTCATGTAGATACTCTGATTCGTACTAGTTATGGGGTCACTATGGATGGCACTATTCATAGGGGCATTCTGATTGGTACTACTCATCGGGTCATCTGGATGGCACTATTAATTGGGTCACTCTGGATGGCACTACTCATGTAGGCACTCTGGATAGCACTATTCATGGGGTACTCTGATTGGCACTACACGTAGGGTCATTTGGAAGGGACTAATCATGGGATCACTCTGGACGGCACTAATCATGGGGGCACTATGAATGGCACTATTTATGGGTGCACTCTAATGGGCAGTTGGGATGGTACTATTAATGGGAACACGCTGCATTGTGCATTCGGAATAGCACTATTAATGGGGGCACTCTGGATGGCACAATTCATGAAGACACCCTGGCCCTACTCATGTAGTCACTATAGATGGCACCATTCATGGGGCACCCTGGATGGTGCAATTCATGGTGGCGCTCTGGATTGCACTATTTAGAGGGGCTCTCTGCATGGCATTATTTATAGTGGTCACTATTATGGGGGTGGGGGTCTGTATATGAGGGTGCGGCTTATGTTTAGAAGCATTTTCCGACGCACATTAGAGTTCCCCTGTTAGCAGTTCTTTAGGGTAAAGCCACGTGTAAAAACCGCAGCAGCACGAGGTGTCACCACAAAACCCGAAACGGGTCCTCTACGTCTTACCAAAAAGTCGGCAACTATGCAGTTAATGTGCCCAGACAAACAAGAATCGGACGAAACACGAAACAAATATCATGTCCAATGTCACTGCGTCCACAAATACGTTTCCTGCTCGTGTGAATGTGAAATAACTTCCCGAACATTGTCAAGTATCTCCAGAAATAATGGCGTCACATGGACCGGGAACAAGACGTGCCAGCGGCGCTGCAGAACAGCTCATTGTTTAAACACGTGCGCGTCTCACCGGCGCCCTCATCCACACAACACGACGCATTCAAGGGGGCTGACAGGGGTCCGGCTGGCAGAGGTTCTCCGCTTAGACCTTCAGGTCTTCTACGAGCTTCTGGGAATAACACAGCGGAGGTTCGGGCAGCGCTCGTCGTGTGTTAATACATGAGCCTGACAATGTTCATGCCCTGATCTGCCATAGTCCACCTCATGCCAACCTTGCCCAAAAGGCAGCTGCTTTTTCCTCCAAAAATTGGGAGTGTGACCATATAATACTAGTGCAGCTCTTATCTGCTTATTGCTGAATTCCCAATATTTTGGGATCGTTTTCTATTCAGGAATGTCACAAGGGTAAAAATTGGGCAGGAAGGAAGGTGAGGATGTGTTCAAGCAATTTTGGACCTTTGTTAAGAGACTGTGGGGATGTGCTTTTGGGACTGGAGCTGTGTACTTGTGGGACTGTGCATTTGTAAGACCATGGAGCTGTGCACTTCTAGGACTGTAGAGCTGTTTACTTCTAGGACTGTGGAGCTGTGCACTTCTAGGATTGTAGAGCTTTTTACTTCTAGGGCTGTGGAGCGGTTTACTCCTAGGACTGTGGAGCTGTTTACTTCTAGGACTGTGGAGCTGTTTACTTCTAGGACTGTGGAGCTGTTTACTTCTAGGACTGTGGAGCTGTTTACTTCTAGGGCTGTGGAGCGGTTTACTTCTAGGGCTGTGGAGCGGTTTACTTCTAGGGCTGTGGAGCTGTTTACTTCTAGGACTGTGGAGCTGTTTACTTCTAGGACTGTGGAGCAGTGCACTTGTGGAACTTTGGAGCAGTTTACTTCTAGGGCTGTGGAGCTGTTTACTTCTAGCACTGTAGAGCTGTTTACTTCTAGGACTGTGGAGCTGTTTATTTCTAGGACTGTGGAGCTGTTTAATTCTAGGACTGTGGAGTTGTTTACTTCTAGGACCGTAGAGCTGTTTACTTCTAGGACTGTAGAGCTGTTTACTTCTAGGACTGTGGAGCTGTTTACTTCTAGGGCTGTGGAGCTGTTTACTTCTAGGACTGTGGAGATGTTTACTTCTAGGACTGTGGAGCTGTTTACTTCTAGGACTGTGGAGCTGTTTACTTCTAGAACTGTGGAGCTGTTTACTTCTAGGACTGTGGAGCAGTGCACTTGTGGAACTTTGGAGCGGTTTACTTCTAGGGCTGTGGAGCTGTTTACTTCTAGGACTGTAGAGCTGTTTACTTCTAGGACCGTAGAGCTGTTTACTTCTAGGACTGTAGAGCTGTTTACTTCTAGGACTGTGGAGCTGTTTACTTCTAGGACTGTGGAGCTATTTACTTGGAGTTGTGCACTTGTGGGACTGGAGTTGTTTAACCTGTTAGACTGTGGAGCTGTTTACTTCTAGGGCTGTGGAGCTGTTTACTTCTAGGACTGTGGAGCTGTTTACTTCTAGGACTGTGGAGCTGTTTACTTCTAGGACTGTGGAGCTGTTTACTTCTAGAACTGTGGAGCTGTTTACTTCTAGGACTGTGGAGCAGTGCACTTGTGGAACTTTGGAGCGGTTTACTTCTAGGGCTGTGGAGCTGTTTACTTCTAGGACTGTAGAGCTGTTTACTTCTAGCACTGTAGAGCTGTTTACTTCTAGGACTGTGGAGCTGTTTATTACTAGGACTTTGGAGCTGTTTACTTCTAGGACTGTGGAGCTGTTTACTTCTAGGACTGTAGAGCTGTTTACTTCTAGGACTGTAGAGCTCTTTACTTCTAGGACTGTGGAGCTGTTTACTTCTAGGACTGTGGAGCTGTTTACTTCTAGGACTGTGGAGCTGTTTACTTGGAGTTGTGCACTTGTGGGACTGGAGTTGTTTAACCTGTTAGACTGTGGAGCTGTGTATTTTAATACTGGAGCTGTGTACTTTTAGGACTGTGGAGTTATGCACTTGTGTGACTTTGAATAACTGGCGCTGTGTACTTTTGGAACTGGAGCTGCGCATTGGTAGGATTGTGGAGCTGTGCTTTTCTAGGACTGTGGAGCTTTGTAGTTGTAGGACTGTGGACCAGCATTATGCACTTGTGTTTCTCTGATTATTTGGCCTTGCAGGTCTTGGGGACTATACGCTAGTGCAGGACTGCAGAGCTGCATCTTTTTACCTTTGTACGGACCTGGAATTTCCCCATTTATTGTTTACAATCGTCCAGAATTCTTATTATTATGTTTTTTTTTTTATAGTTTTTTTCATTTAAGGGTTCAGAACATGTGAAAATCTCTCTGGATTATCAGACGTTTACAGTTTATTTTAGGAGGAACTTAATTCATCATTTGATCTTCTTAAGCTTCTGTGGTCGGTTAACTATACAGATATAATGTATTTTTAATGCTCTGGAGCAGATAAAAAGACAAGTAATTACCCAAAAGAGATGAAAGCTCCTCAGCCGATTAATCATTTACGTCTACACATGACTAGAGATATTACTGACTCTTCTTACAATCGCCTGGGACGAGTCCGAGAACCTGGGCATTAAAATAAACTACTGCACTCCGCATCGGGTACACCCAAACATTGCCCACTCCTAAAGCTTGTGTGGGTGTCCTATACAAAATCCCAGCAGCTTATTAAAGGAACCTATGGATTGACGTAACCTCTAAATTGACTTATGATTGCGCTAGAGTAGGAGACATCTGGTTAGTAAACAAGGTGACATTACAATAAGATGGGGACAATGATCACTAGGTCTAGTGAAGGGCAAGGTGACCACATCCGGTGTCAATGATTGAGATTCCAGAGTAAGGGTGCCCATAAACATTAGAGAAAAGCCGGCCGATCTTGCCAAGACCGGTTGACTGCATAATGTGTATGGGGGTGTTCTGACCCAAAAGAGGGATCGGGCATGTTGGATTTCAACTGCTGATGATCTAATGAATATGGGGGCTGGACCACCTTGGACATCCACTCCCTGAGAAGAGGAATTGGCTTGGTGTTGGGTTTCTTCATTGATTAAATCATTCCTTGCCCAAGAGAAGTGGTGCCAGAGGTGGTGCCTCCATAAGTCTAAGCATGCATGTTTGGCCCAGCCGAACATGCATGTTAATAGTAGGTTAGAAGCGTGATAACTACCAGTGGAACAACCCTCAACTGGCAGTGAACCATGTGATTTATGGTTGGCCAAACAGAGTACAATTTTTATAAGATAGAGGAAGATTTGTTATGATGGCCTCTCTAAGAAGAAGACTTCATACCAACATGTCCTCCATGAACTCCATTGGCCAGCTGCCTAACTACATGACCCACCCAAGATGGCAACCCTGTGGAGGTTGAGCACTGGCCACAACTTTTCAGTTTCTGGGACAGAGTTGGTGGCAGGGCTTAAGGTTAGGACCCTTCTCACAAACACCAATTATGGGTATCTGCATTTGATGAAGGAAGCCTTCCCAAATATGAGGCCTCCTATAAATTACAGCCATGGAGGTACAATACTATTGCTCATTATTTAAGACTCATGAGACTTGTCCAAAATGGACAAACCACCATGTGGATTGTCGATTATCCAACCTGTAAGAAGACATTTTGGCCAGATGTTTGTCATTGAACTGGCCACGGTTGGTGGTTCTTGCTCAAGGAACAGTCCAATTATCATTAGTCTTTAATCTTCCTTGAACCTTATGAACTAAAATGCACCATGAATTGCCGGCCTATGGTTTATACCAAAATGTGAACATCCTTGCCCCAAGTCACATAGATCGAATGATTATCTCACCAAGATCATGGAACGACTCTCATGCAGAACATAAAAGCAACGTCATGCAAAGCTTGTCCCAGGCTGCGCGCTCTGCGGGGGAGACGTAGCCGAGGAGGTTGATGTAGAGCAGATCTCAGAGCCTCCTAATACTCTTTGTACCTACAATCATTAGCCATGTCCATCTCATAGATTATAGGCATAGGGGTGACCATTCTGTGGTCTATCAACTCATCCAGCCTGCATCCCCCAATATTTTGGTATGGCCCACAGAACAGCCACCTCCACATTACAGATGGTTGGAGAACTTGCAGTTTCCATGAGTCCTGTTCTACTTTCCAGTATAAGAACTTGATGTGGCTAGTCATGGTCACATCTCCGAGTGGCACAGCCATGGTTTAAGCACAGCATGCCCAGAAAACATCATCAAACAATACACAACACAAAGGACTCCACACCCAACACATCTTTCTGAGTCAGCCTACAACACAACCTGAAACCTTCACCGGGGGTCACTAAGACTTCCTGTGACTTTCCTAGTCAATTCATGTTGCAGTTCAGTTAGATGGTGATACATTGACTCCGGATACTCAGTCCAGTCTTATAACTCGGTCGTAATATAATATGTGACAGTCGGGGCCACTTCTGATGATTGGAGGAACTCAATATCACCCTCAGAGATATTTCGACATAAAAACAAGAGAAGATGGCAATCCATTATCTATCTATCTATCTATCTATCTATCTATCTATCTATCTATCTATCTATCTATCTATCTATCTATCTATCTATCTATCTATCTATCTATCTATCTATCTATCTATCTATCTATCTATCTATCTATCTCTCATATCTATCTATCTATCTATCTATCTATCTATCTATCTATCTATCTATCTATCTATCTATCTATCTATCTATCTATCTATCTAATATCTATCTATCTATCTATCTATCTATCTATCTATCTATCTATCTATCTATCTATCTATCTATCTATCTATCTATCTATCTCATATCTATCTATCATCTATCTATCTATCTATCTATCTATCCATCTAATATCTATCTATCTAATATCTATCTATCTATCTATCTATCTATCTATCTATCTATCTATCTATCTATCTATCTATCTATCTATCTATCTATCTATCTATCTCATATCTATCTATCTATCTATCTATCTATCTATCTATCTATCTATCTATCTATCTATCTATCTATCTATCTATCTATCTATCTATCTATCTATCTATCTATCTATCTATCTATCTATCTATCTATCTATCTATCTCAGGAATCCTTGTTGCACATTGTTGTGATTGATTTTCTATCAGGAATATTCCAATGTATGAGGGTCACTTTATAAAATAAACGTCTTTTCCCCTTTAAATCTGAAGCGATTGTCCTTTTTTTTTACAAGAATGCAATATCCTAGAGCAATTCTTTCCAAAAATATTTGACACGGGTTTGACAGCGCCATTAACTGGGAGAAAATCGTTCTCCTCCTTCCACAGTAAAATCTATATCTATCCGTCACTTGTCTCCAGCATTCATTAAAAGTTCTCCAAGTCAAACGGGGCCGCGTCCGTATTTAACGCCTCCCTGTAATATCTCTATAAAGTTTCCAGTCGATTCTTGTAAAAAACTCAGTCTGACTTAAAATGAGGCGATAATGATCTTCCGAGGCTGCGGGGAATCACTGCATCACTATGGGAACCCTACACGCTAATGTATGGCGTAAACCGGCCATGTGACTTATATTAAAGGCGTTCTCCATTGTTCTGTCAATAAAGCTTAATCATTATATAATAAAAAGCTCTGCAACCTGCTAATATACTTTGTGTTTCAATTCCTCACCATATTCAAGATCTCTGCTTGCTGTCAGTGGATGGGAACATTCTTCTTTACATCCGGAGAGTCAAACCTGCACAAACCTACTACGTCTCACCGCTGAGAGTCTGTTACAATTGTATCCAGTCTAGAGAATCCCCTGTGCGATAAATACATCAACAGAGCAAATCTCTCTCCCGTCCTGATAGTTTGTTACAATGTATCAGTCTGGAGTACAGGCTGTTTAGCTGACAGAGAATTGACTAGACTGGATACAATTGTAACAAATCCTTTGCTGTGAGAAGTATTAAGTCTGTATAGGTTTTCGGTCTCTTTATATGAACAAGTATGAATCTATTCACTGATAGCAAGCAGACATATTGAAAATGGCGAGAAATTGAAAAAAAGGAAATGAGAAACTTGTACAACTTTACAATCAGCCAAATCGTAATAATTTTTTTACATGGAGTAATTACCGTTAAGGCCCCCCCCCCCTCCGCCTCCTCACAAAACTACAACCCCAAATTGTGGGATATGAGGCTCCTGATCTTATTTGCCCCTACCGTATCCGTTGTAGGGGAGACCCCGAACTGTCCGCCATGTTGAAATAAGGATGAACAAATACAGTACAATTATATTTTATATGTAGTGGGATTATACACTGTTCCGGAAACAATTGGCAGAATTTCTGGATTATCAGATGCCGAATTAAAGGAAATTCCCTGCATAGGACAGTCATATATAAAGAAGACGCCACGAAGGTAGAAATGGGTTAATAGAGTTTTGTAATGTGCGGCAGGCGAGCGGAGGATCATCCCGAGGAGAACAGATCATTTGTTTTTATAGAACACGCTGCAAATCTGCTCCCCGGGGAACGTGATTGACTCTGAATGGAAACAGGTGAAACGTCTGATGTGGATTAACGTATTACCAGGACTGGAATATAATGTCCTTACACAGATCACAGGTGCGGAATCCGGATCAGTCAAAGCCGGGAAAAACGGGATCAGGGACTAAATAAGACGCAGTCCTCGTACGGAGGGCCATTAATCTGGTATTACAACTCTTATCAATAGGTTGAGTACCCCATGATGCCATGTCCGTTACATATGACCCATAGTCACCCTCTGGCGGTGGTCCATGCACGGACAACTGATGACCTATCCACAGGATAGGTCATCAGTATATGATCGGTGGGGGTCCGACACCCGGACCCCGCATCGATCAGCTGCTCCTGGGTGGACGACCCCTTTAAGAGGAGAGTACAAATCAAGGTGGACCCCCATCATAGTATGCGTTCATACCACCAAAACTCCTCCACCAAGGTTATTGTTTGACCTCCGTCTCGTTCCTTGTCGGAGCCAAGGGTCACATGGTCACTATTACTGGCCTATAATAAGAAGATGGGGCCCCACACCAAATATAAAAATGGACCCCTCTTGATGGCGCCGAGTTTTGGCCGCCCTGACAAAAGGGCCAGGTATTTGTTTCGCCTTCCATGCCCTTTCCATGATACTTAGGCCCAGGGCAGAGCTATATGGGGTGCAGAGATAGAAGTCGCACTTGGCCCCTGGGGACCAAAGGCCCATCTGACACACAAGAAGACACCAGTGTTTATCGGTTTGAGCCCTATTACAAATTTTGCAGTGGGGACCAAGTGACCCCACCAACGGCACAGGTTCTCACCACCCAATAACAAAGTGGACAGGACCAAGGGCTGGACCCCTTTCTCCAAGGGCCACATAGAACCCTTCTGGTCTGCCCCGTGGTGTGTACGGCCGATTAGTCCTCTCTTATAATGCCTCAGCCATTATGTTGTAGACCACGGTCCATACAATGCTGCGCCTCAGAATGGGAATGGGACTCTTCGAGCATCTACTGACAATCCTGCCACCGAGTCAACTCGGAAACAAAAAGCGCCAAATGCTGAACTTTTTCCGTCTGCTGGATGAGCGCGGATAATCGTTTTATTTAGCTGCAGGATATTTACTAAGTGACAATTGTGATCAGTCTGTAAATAATCTTAGGGAGATAAATCTGCGGCAGCCGGAGTCTTTATCTGTCTTGTGAGCCGTCTGGTTACAAAGCGCAAGGAGGGCGCCAGTTATTGAACACGATACAATGCGGATCACGAATTCAGAATTAAAAACAAACTATTGTGGTTTTATTTTTAGAAAATAATCGCACTTCTGGCGGCACGTCGTGGATTTTCGGGGCCGTGCTCTACTTTTATGGAGCAAATATGAGATTTTTTTTCTCCTGTTAAACAATACTGAAGTGATGAATAATCCTCTGATTGTGGAAAGTTACACTGAGTGTTCCTGCATTTAAATCTGACATTTTCTATCTACATTCAGCAAGGCACAAAATAAGCAATAAAAGTCTGAAGAAATCAAGATATATTCTGCCACCGGGGTTATATACAGCAACTAAAGATAAACTTGTACAAAGTGGAATTATCTACATGGCGGGTAGACAGATGTGTAAGAAAATATTCTATCACATTAATATTTAGATGGAGCATGCTGGTATAACCCGGGTATCTCCTGTATATAATTATATATGTACAGCTGGTATAAGTTATACATCTTCCTGTATATAGTGATATGGAGCATGCTGGTATAACCTGGGTATCTTCTGTATATAATTATATATGTACAGCTGGTATAAGTTATACATCTTCTCGTATATAGTGATATGGAGCATGCTGGTATAACCTGGGTATCTTCTGTATATAATTATATATGTACAGCTGGTATAAGTTATACATCTTCCTGTATATAGTGATATGGAGCATGCTGGTATAACCTGGGTATCTTCTGTGTATAATTATATAGGTACAGCTGGTATAAGTTATACATCTTCTTGTATATAGTGATATGGAGCATGCTGGTATAACCTGGGTATCTTCTGTATATAATTATATATGTACAGCTGGTATAAGTTATACATCTTCTTGTATATAGTGATATGGAGCATGCTGGTATAACCTGGGTATATTCTGTATATAATTATATATGTACAGCTGGTATAAGTTATACATCTTCCTGTATATAGTGATATGGAGCATGCTGGTATAACCTGGGAATCTTCTGTATATAATTATATATGTACAGCTGGTATAAGGTATACATCTTCTTGTATATAGTGATATGTAGCATGCTGGTATAACCTGGGTATCTTCTGTATATAATTATATATGTACAGCTGGTATAACCTGGGTATATTCTGGTATATAATTATATATGTACAGCTGGTATAAGTTATACATCTTCTTGTATATAGTGATATGGAGCATGCTGGTATAACCTGGGTATCTTCTGTATAGAATTATATATGTACAGTTGGTATAAGTTATACATCTTCTTGTATATAGTGATATGGAGCATGCTAGTATAACCTGGGGATCTTCTGTATATAATTATATATGTACAGCTGGTATAAGTTATACATCTTCCTGTATATAGTGATATGGAGCATGCTGGTATAACCTGGGTATCTTCTGTATATAATTATATATGTGCAGCTGGTATAAGTTATATATCTTCTTGTATATAGTGATATGGAGCATGCTGGTATAGCCTGGGTATCTTCTGTATATAATTATATATGTACAGCTGGTATAAGTTATACATCTTCTTGTATATAGTGATATGGAGCACGCTGGTATAACCTGGGTATCTTCTGTATATAATTATATATGTATAGCTGGTATAAGTTATACATCTTCTTGTATATAGTGATATGGAGCATGCTGGTATAACCTGGGTATCTTCTGTATATAATTATATATGTACAGCTGGTATAAGTTATACATCTTCCTGTATATAGTGATATGGAGCATGCTGGTATAACCTGGGTATCTTCTGTGTATAATTATATAGGTACAGCTGGTATAAGTTATACATCTTCTTGTATATAGTGATATGGAGCATGCTGGTATAACCTGGGTATCTTCTGTATATAATTATATATGTACAGCTGGTATAAGTTATACATCTTCTTGTATATAGTGATATGGAGCACGCTGATATAACCTGGGTATCTTCTGTGTATAATTATATATGTACAGCTGGTATAAGTTATACATCTTCTTGTATATAGTGATATGGAGCATGCTGGTATAACCTGGGTATCTTCTGTATATAATTATATATGTACAGCTGGTATAAGTTATACATCTTCTTGTATATAGTGATATGGAGCATGCTGGTATAACCTGGGTATCTTCAGTATAGAATTATATATGTACAGCTGGTATAAGTTATACATCTTCTTGCATATAGTGATATGGAGCATGCTGGTATAACCTGGGTATCTTCTGTTTATAATTATATATGTACAGCTGGTATAAGTTATACATCTTCTTGTATATAGTGATATGGAGCATGCTGGTATAACCTGGGTATCTCCTGTATATAATTATATATGTACAGCTGGTATAAGTTATACATCTTCTTGTATATAGTGATATGGAGCATGCTGGTATAACCTGGGTATCTTCTGTATAGAATTATATATGTACAGCTGGTATAAGTTATACATCTTCTTGTATATAGTGATATGGAGCATGCTGGTATAACCTGGGTATCCTCTGTATATAATTATATATGTACAGCTGGTATAAGTTATACATCTTCCTGTATATAGTGATATGGAGCATGCTGGTATAACCTGGGTATCTTCTGTATATAATTATATATGTGCAGCTGGTATAAGTTATATATCTTCTTGTATATAGTGATATGGAGCATGCTGGTATAGCCTGGGTATCTTCTGTATATAATTATATATGTACAGCTGGTATAAGTTATACATCTTCTTGTATATAGTGATATGGAGCACGCTGGTATAACCTGGGTATCTTCTGTATATAATTATATATGTATAGCTGGTATAAGTTATACATCTTCTTGTATATAGTGATATGGAGCATGCTGGTATAACCTGGGTATCTCCTGTATATAATTATATATGTACAGCTGGTATAAGTTATACATCTTCTTGTATATAGTGATATGGAGCATGCTGGTATTACCTGGGTATCTTCTGTATATAATTATATATGTACAGCTGGTATAAGTTATACAACTTCTTGTATATAGTGATACGGAGCATGCTGGTATAACCTGGGCATCTTCTGTATATAATTATATATGTACAGCTGGTATAAGTTATACATCTTCTTGTATATAGTGATATGGAGCATGCTGGTATAACCTGGGTATCTCCTGTATATAATTATATATGTACAGCTGGTATAAGTTATACATCTTCTTGTATATAGTGATATGGAGCATGCTGGTATAACCTGGGTATCTTCTGTATAGAATTATATATGTACAGCTGGTATAAGTTATACATCTTCTTGTATATAGTGATATGGAGCATGCTGGTATAACCTGGGTATCTTCTGTATATAATTATATATGTACAGCTGGTATAAGTTACACATCTTCTTGTATATAGTGATATGGAGCATGCTGGTAGAACCTGGGTATCTTCTGTATATAATTATATATGTACAGCTGGTATAAGTTATACATCTTCTTGTATATAGTGATATGGAGCATGCTGGTATAACCTGGGTATCCTCTGTATATAATTATATATGTATAGCTGGTATAAGTTATACATCTTCTTGTATATAGTGATATGGAGCATGCTGGTAGAACCTGGGTATCTTCTGTATATAATTATATATGTGCAGCTGGTATAAGTTATACATCTTCTTGTATATAGTGATATGGAGCATGCAGGTATAACCTGGGTATCTGCTGTATATAATTATATAAGTACAGCTAGTATAAGTTATACATCTTCTTGTATATAGTGATATGGAGCATGCTGGTATAACCTGGGTATCCTCTGTATATAATTATATATGTACAGCTGGTATAAGTTATACATCTTCGTGTATATAGTGATATGGAGCATGCTGGTATAACCTGGGCATCTTCTGTATATAATTATATATGTACATTAGGTATAAGTTATACACCTTCTTGTATATAGTGATATGGAGCATGCTGGTATAACCTGGGCATCTTCTGTATATAATTATATATGTACAGCTGGTATAAGTTATACATCTTCTTGTATATAGTGATATGGAGCATGCTGGTATAACCTGGGTATCCTCTGTATATAATTATATATGTACATCTGGTATAAGTTATACATCTTCCTGTATATAGTGATATGGAGCATGCTGGTATAACCTGGGTATCTTCTGTATATAATTATATATGTACAGCTGGTATAAGTTATATATCTTCCTGTATATAGTGATATGGAGCATGCTGGTATAACCTGGGTATCTTCTGTATATAATTATATATGTACAGCTGGTATAAGTTATACATCTTCTTTTATATAGTGATATGGAGCATGCTGGTGTAACCTGGGTATCTTCTGTATATAATTATATATGTACAGCTGGTATAAGTTATATATCTTCTTTTATATAGTGATATGGAGCATGCTGGTATAACCTGGGTATCTTCTGTATATAATTATATATGTACAGCTGGTATAAGTTATACATCTTCTTTTATATAGTGATATGTAGCATGCTGGTATAACCTGGGTATCTTCTGTATATAATTATATATGTACATCTGGTATAAGTTATACATCTTCTTGTATATAGTGATATGGAGCATGCTGGTAGAACCTGGGTATCTTCTGTATATAATTATATATGTGCAGCTGGTATAAGTTATACATCTTCTTGTATATAGTGATATGGAGCATGCAGGTATAACCTGGGTATCTGCTGTATATAATTATATAAGTACAGCTAGTATAAGTTATACATCTTCTTGTATATAGTGATATGGAGCATGCTGGTATAACCTGGGTATCCTCTGTATATAATTATATATGTACAGCTGGTATAAGTTATACATCTTCGTGTATATAGTGATATGGAGCATGCTGGTATAACCTGGGCATCTTCTGTATATAATTATATATGTACATTAGGTATAAGTTATACACCTTCTTGTATATAGTGATATGGAGCATGCTGGTATAACCTGGGCATCTTCTGTATATAATTATATATGTACAGCTGGTATAAGTTATACATCTTCTTGTATATAGTGATATGGAGCATGCTGGTATAACCTGGGTATCCTCTGTATATAATTATATATGTACATCTGGTATAAGTTATACATCTTCCTGTATATAGTGATATGGAGCATGCTGGTATAACCTGGGTATCTTCTGTATATAATTATATATGTACAGCTGGTATAAGTTATATATCTTCCTGTATATAGTGATATGGAGCATGCTGGTATAACCTGGGTATCTCCTGTATATAATTATATATGTACAGCTGGTATAAGTTATACATCTTCTTGTATATAGTGATATGGAGCATGCTGGTATAACCTGGGTATCTCCTGTATATAATTATATATGTACATCTGGTATAAGTTATACATCTTCCTCTATATAGTGATATGGAGCATGCTGGTATAACCTGGGTATCTCCTGTATATAATTATATATGTACAGCTGGTATAAGTTATACATCTTCTTGTATATAGTGATATGGAGCATGCTGGTATAACCTGGGTATCTTCTGTATATAATTATATATGTACAGCTGGTATAAGTTATACATCTTCTTTTATATAGTGATATGGAGCATGCTGGTGTAACCTGGGTATCTTCTGTATATAATTATATATGTACAGCTGGTATAAGTTATATATCTTCTTTTATATAGTGATATGGAGCATGCTGGTATAACCTGGGAATCTTCTGTGTATAATTATATATGTACAGCTGGTATAAGTTATACATCTTCTTGTATATAGTGATATGGAGCATGCTGGTATAACCTGGGTATCTTCTGTATATAATTATATATGTACAGCTGGTATAAGTTATACATCTTCCTGTATATAGTGATATGGAGCATGCTGGTATAACCTGGGTATCTTCTGTATATAATTATATATGTACAGCTGGTATAAGTTATACATCTTCTTGTATATAGTGATATGGAGCATGCTGGTATAACCTGGGTATCTTCTGTATATAATTATATATGTACAGCTGGTATAAGTTATACATCTTCTTTTATATAGTGATATGGAGCATGCTGGTGTAACCTGGGTATCTTCTGTATATAATTATATATGTACAGCTGGTATAAGTTATATATCTTCTTTTATATAGTGATATGGAGCATGCTGGTATAACCTGGGTATCTTCTGTATATAATTATATATGTACAGCTGGTGTAAGTTATATATCTTCTTTTATATAGTGATATGGAGCATGCTGGTATAACCTGCGTATCTTCTGTATATAATTATATATGTACAGCTGGTATAAGTTATACATCTTCTTGTATATAGTGATATGGAGCATGCTGGTATAACCTGGGTATCTTCTGTATATAATTATATATGTACAGCTGGTATAAGTTATACATCTTCTTTTATATAGTGATATGGAGCATACTGGTATAACCTGGGTATCTTCTGTGTATAATTATATATGTACAGCTGGTATAAGTTATATATCTTCTTTTATATAGTGATATGGAGCATACTGGTATAACCTGGGTATCTTCTGTGTATAATTATATATGTACAGCTGGTGTAAGTTATATATCTTCTTTTATATAGTGATATGGAGCATGCTGGTGTAACCTAAGAATTTTCTGGTATATAGTTATATGAGAATAACCAGGAATCCCTCTGGTATATTTCAGTTTCGATACACTTTGGAATCTGTAAATTTTAGATCTTGTGAGTATTAGAATTGTTTATAAAATGTGAAGCAATTTATAAGTGGAGTCCACATTGTTCCTTTAGGATTGAAGCAGTTTACAGGTTGGTCTGGTTGAGAGCGATCACTAAAGTATTTACTGATTAACTGTGATGCTGCCGTCACTATGAATAAAGAAACAGATCTGTATTAAGAAAGCCAACAGTGAATTCTATTCCACATCCCTGACAAGAATGTTACTGCAGATATATGAGAGCTGTTTGTACTAAGATAGAGTTATAGGACACGAAGACGCCATTATAGGAATCAATGCATCCACAGATATTGCTCCACCAAAATGTTTAATGCTAAAATGCATATGGGTATTACTTCTTCTAGATATGCAATAGAGACACATAGGATTGCATTGTATATAAAATAATGTGTAAGGCCCCATGTAATCCAAAGTTCAGAAGATCCAAAGCTCAGAATAACCAACGTTCAGAAGAACTTAAACCCAGAAGATCCAAGAGACAAAAGCTTAGAAGATCCACAGCTCTGTTGACGAAAGGCCAGAAAAGACAAAGCTCAGAAGACCCAAAGCTCAATAGACCTAAAGCTCAATAGACCCAAAGCTCAGATGACCCAAAACTCTGATGACCCAAAACTCTGATGACCCAAAACTCTGATGACCCAAAACTCTGATGACCCAAAAACTCTGATGACCCAAAAACTCTGATGTCCAAAAACTCTGATGACCAAAAACTCTGATGACCAAAAACTCTGATGACCAAAAACTCTGATGACCCAAAACTCTGATGACCCAAAACTCTGATGACCCAAAAACTCTGATGACCAAAAACTCTGATGACCAAAAACTCTGATGACCAAAAACTCTGATGACCCAAAACTCTGATGACCCAAAACTCTGATGACCTAAAGCTCAGAAAAGCCAAAGCTTAGAATATCCGAAGATCAGAAGATCCAAAACTCAGATGACCCACAGCTCAGAAGATCCATAGCTCACAAGATCTAAGGCTTGAAATATGCAAGGTTGAGAAGACCCAAATCTCAGAAGATCCAAGGCTGAGAAGTCCCTAAGCGCAAAAGATCTAAAGCTTAAAAGATCCAAGGCTGAAAAGACCCAAAGCTCAGAAGACTCAAAATTGTAAAGACCTTGGGTCTGCCATAAAGTAGTTTAAGCCATAGAAAGTATACAGGCGATTTCGGCAGGGTTATATCGTTACTACAAAATGCCCATGTAACGTAGGCCAGATATGTCTTATCTATGAGTTAGCCCTGGTAGTCTAAGTGGTCCCTTTAGTATTAAATTAAATAGCATGGTAATATAGGAATCTCTACTCTGCAAAAAAAAATCTAGAGCCATTTGTGTAGGTGTTACAGTGAATACAGTTTTTCGGGGGGTGATAAACTCTTACGAGTTGTGCAGAATCAGTATATAAAGCCCAATTTCTGATCGATTTCTGAGCAACAAGCAGAATTTGGCCTTATCTTCTCCTCACTACATAGACAATACACTCATTTTGTAGCTCATCTCTATTTTCTTCTATCTATTCTTGGACACCACAGTAATCCTTGAGCCTCCGGTACGTGAAGGGGTTAAAGAATGAACGCAAATCGCCTGTAAGTGGAAGAAGGAGATTCATAAGGTTAAAATCAAAACCAATCAAGTCTCCTATTCCCTTTCCCACTTAGATACTGTCGTCCTGCCCTTGCTTGGAGGCAGTCACCCTGCACTGAATTTAATGCGGCCGTTTGTCTAGGGAACCATTCAACATATTTAGGATAATTTCTCACAATTGTTTTTTTCTTCTGGTGGACGGGATAAAACACGTTTTTTGGATTCGTTATTTAAAGCATGTCCTGCGGCGTTGTCTTGTGCAGTCGTGCCAGTCCTATCCCATTACATCTCGGCCCCCTCTGCAACAAACACATTCCAAATACAATCACCCAGATACCATCACCCGCTGAAGCTCTTCTCAAAAGACAAATCGTAGGAGACTGCCGGAGAAGTGACCTTAAATTACATATACAACCGCTATTACATTTACATATTAACGACTCGCCCAGAAATCCCTCATGGTAATGGTGTCTAAGCATGCTGGGTAAGTTATTTTAGCGCTAATAGGCCATATATTCCATTGTAGGAGCCCAAAAAGGTTGACAATCCCGGTTGATGTCTCAACAGGTTGGTTTCAGTGATAATCAGAATAAATGTGGCTGTAGGACCTAGCCGTAATTGTGATCTCCCCCACCAGCACTATATACAAAGGGGTCAAGTCACACGACCTCGCAGGGCAATCACACATTGGTCCAGTCTTCCACACCACCTAACATCTTCTTTGTTGATGTCAGGGGCACCCCGACTAAGACCCATGGTTACGGTCAATCTTAGTGCTCCAGTCATCAGTAAATAATCCTGGACCTTGTTGAATATACATGCAACTGACTTAAAGGAAATATCCATCTTGTCCATCAATAGACTTCTCTGACTCTTCAGAATTGCCTCCGATATCAATGGGGTCTGTTTGCATATGATCAATACATCACTACTGAAATCAATGGCACTTCTAAAGAAGCCTAACCAATCTTTTGTATGAGGGAATTCATCTAAATGTAGTCCAAACCATATTGGGATTCTCCATCCAACATTCGGCCGTCAACCAGATATTGCACTGTGTATATGTGACCAAACAATCTAAAATATTTTTGTCATAGAGCATCATATATAGAGCCTGCTAATAAATCTGACTCAGGACTATTCAGAAATTCAATCTTCTTTCCAAATTTCCAATTGTCTCTTGCCAGGTCTCTACTTCATGGGTGGTCATAGATATAAGGAGACATCTGACCATCTTCTAGCCTCCTAAGTAGAAACCACCCTTACGAAAAGATTTATCGTACAAGATTTTCCAACATCTTGTACAGCCAAAACGTTTTTGAAGATCACCGATGACTTCTAGTACTATATTGAGCTGTTCCGATCATCTAAGATGCTTGATTCTCAGCCTGATCGTCACATCAGGTAAAAAATCCAGACATATCACTATCTGACCACACTTATCACCCCTTGATAATGTAGCATTGAAGCTAGAGGTTGACTGACCGGTTGGGCATTCGGGATGTGCCTGGTCTAGCAGCTAAGGGGTCCAGAAGCCTCCACAGATAATGGAACCTGATGGTGGATACCCAGTTAAAGTCCACCATACTAGTGGGTTTTGATATGGAGTTGAATAGCACATTGTCCCACATTCAGTGACATCACCCCCCTGGTATTGTGATGTCACTGGTGACTCAGGGTAGCCTCAGTTTGCCCTTGTTTTTAGCTATATACCCAAGGCTGCCTCATTAACCCTCAATAGTAAAAAGTAACAACTAAAATGTTATTGGGAGCCCTAAATAACTTCCTAAAGCCCCATTCCACAGGTTGCCATGATAATACAGTAGAAATACCTCACTTTAGATCAAGTGAACTCTGGTATAAAAAACATGGATATTAGGTTTTTCGGGAATTGATATCATTCGGGTTTATCTGCTCGGCCGACGTTCCACATGCAGCCTGGGTTTTACATGCAGGGACATGCGCTCACATTCTACATTCTTGTTGCGTCAACGGAGGTTTGAGAGGAAAAGGCGGCAGAGTGAGTGTCAGTCATGAAAGGCCACGAGTGACGCACTTGTGTTATATGACACAATCCCCTGTGTCTGGCAGAGCTTAATACATAACGGGTGGCATTATGCATCATTTAGAGGTAAGGTCAGCCAAAGATCTTGTCAAGTAGGAGATATTGATGCATGCAGTACGGAGGAGCTCAACAAACAGGGCACTGGGTGCAAAACTGAGTTTAGTGAAGCAGCAAAGTCATTAGTGCCCGGTAGGAGCTGCATTGGGCTTTCAAAACTTAGGTCAGGGGCTTAAGCAAACGGGATTAAGCAATTAATAATATAGTAAATCACCTAATCACAGATGTATCGTAATAGTAAGAGTGTGTACGGCTACATATGAAAAACCTACAGTCACGAGATCAGCCATATTATACAGACCCACATATCCGGCTAGAGGGGCCACCGGCATTAGATGTTGCTCCACTTGAAGAAGGGCCAAAAATAATTCCGATATGAAGACCTGTATATATGTACATTGCTGATCTGGTGGCTTTAGAAATACTTCTAGATTGTTTAGGTTCTTAAGGCATCGTAGGATCGTCAGGCTTTAAAAAGATCACATGAGGTGGAACAAAGGATTGGCCATGTTGAAATGTCCAATCCATAATTCCCCCAAAATATGCCGTGGGTGGAGAGTCAGGAGACGACCATGCACATTAGATAATCGGCTGAAGCCATGGCCACTTTTATCTAGTGTGTATGTCTTTGTGCGTACTTGAGATTTGTCCATCACTCCTATCATTAGTTCAATAAAAAATACAAAAATAAATCAAAAAGTTATAGGATAACAGAGGGGTGATGGACAAAAATAACCCGGATGAGGCCTTTATAAGCCTTTTTGGTTTTTCTTTAGATTACACAGTCGGCCTAAGCTCCAATAAGATGTCTGCTAATTTTTGTTGAAGAATGGTCTTCTCAAAATTGGTGATTTAGCCCATGGCATCCTATAAGAGTCTATTACAGTGATTTGTTTTAATTTAGGATCCCAAGTGTGAGGACACGGAGACCCTAAATGAGTCATACCCAAGAGAAATATTAGGTATCTTACAAACCTAGGTCCCATTAACTGGACCCTTGTTTTCTACCTCGTCAGCAATTGAAACGGTTCTCATGGGCAACTCCACCATTGTCCTACACTCTCTGCCTAGAAATGGAAACTTTTTGGTGACAACATTTTTTTAGCTTAATAAAATAAAATGAAAGAAACCCAAAATTCCAGCAAGTCGCCCGGTTCCCCTCAATAACTGACTACTCGGTTGCATCCTGTTTCCATCTCAAAAAGTTTTCCTTGAGTCGGCCACACTACGAATTTCTCTACGTAGCTTAAGCTCTAGTTAGGCTACGACGGCGGCAGGCAGGGCTCAGAAAGATTCTTTGGTAAACAGTCTACCGACCAGACATATACAACGCCTTACTCCTGCGCTTTTTCTCCAGGCGGCGCAGCCGTTTCTCCTCCCTTCGACGGGCCTCCTCCGCCTCCTGGTGCTGGCGGCACTTGTGAAAATTCTCCACCACTACGCCCACGAACATGTTGAGCACAAAGAAACTGACGATGAGGAGGAATGAGATGAAGTACAGTAGCATCCAAGGGTTGTGGTTCCGGATTGGCTGCAAGGTAATGGATACATGTCTATGGCCATGGAGATCTCACATATTGATTTATCATTGGTTAATCCATCTGTACCCAATAAACAAGCTACATCCACTTTCATATACATTTTTTTACATTGATACAAAGACATATCGGTAGGGTGGTTTCTGATGCCCATAATCGACACCATTGAGGGGCTATTCGCTGAGATACCCAATATGACATAAGATTACACCATATATGCATGGTAGTGGTCCCCATCCTGTGGCTCTTCAGCGGTTGTGCAAGTACAACTCTCACCATGCACTGGCATCTGGAGGATGTCAAGTTGGGGGTTGTGGTTTCACAATAACTGGAGAGCCACAAGTTGGGCACCACTGATGGATGTCATAATGTTTGACCTACAGTAGATCTCACTGAGAAGATCAATGATCACATACTAGCAAGAGAAATCCTATGGTATTATGGTGGTATTCATCTTAGTACGTCATTTTTCCCAATAGTCATTTTTTTGTAGGACATCTCATATATCAATTTTTATAAAATATATTCACGTTAGAAGAAACAGAGAGGATCGAGTATTATATCTTACTCCAAACCCAACCCAAACCCAACTTCTAGTTCACCTTTCCCAACATTGATGACCAAGATAGATGTTATATATGGTTCTATGTATCTGTCAAGTCTCTGAGGAGAGTCAGAGGAACCCAAGGGAAACTTCTAAACCCCATAATTTACAATACTGGAGTGTTTTTTATATGACATCCAGTTCTCCCTAATAGCGAGAACTTCACCGGTCTTATAGTCCTGCTCTAAATGATGAGGTTATTAGAAGTTACAATGATCTTCAGGAATAAGTCATAAGGCCAGAGGTGGGGTGTTCTTGCCCAGGTACAGTATGAGGTGACATCTTATATCAATAATAGGGATACACCGTCATAAAAAAAAAATTGCCCCCGCCATCGCTCAATGTGTTCAATCATGTTCCTACCTGTAGATCAGTAGCCACGGCATCAAGTCCATCGTACATAATGTTCACCCAGCCATCTTTGGATGACAGAACAAAAAGCGACATGAGGGCCTTGAGAGAAACAAGAACATAGGACAAGATGTTAGCATATCACAATACATGGTAATCATTTCAAAACTTAAAGGGGTCATATAGGATTTGAAAAACGGCTGCTTTATTCCAAAAACAGCGCCACCCCTGTCCACAGGCTGTATGTGGTATTGCAACTTAGCGCTATTCTCATCAATGGAGTTGAGCTGCAATACCACATACAACCCATGGACAGGTATGGTGCTTTTTTTGGAAGAATGCAGCCATTTATTTTTCTACTCTTGAACAACCCCTTTAGAAAGCTACAGGGCGGTCATTAGGAGATGCCCCTGGGTATAACATCTGAAATATGATGATAGATGGCTGACATTCCTAAGGTCTGTTCTAGATAGAAAGATCTAGATAGGCCAACCAACCAGTGGTCCCCGAAAGTGTAAACAGGAATTACTGAGATTATATACTTTCTCTTAAAGGGGTTGTCCACTCGGGACAACCATTGCCCATAAGCCCGACTTTGGTATATAGATGTCATAAGGAGCTCCTCTGCTTGGGACCCCTTCTATTAACCAGGGAGGAGAGATGTTGGCGAACATGACTTGGTTGCCCACTGACTTTAATGGTGCTGTATAATACTACATATACCCTGCAGATTCCCCAAATGATCACGGCAGATTGCCTGTGGTTCCAATGATCCGTTCACTTTTGTGGGAGCTAACTCACAAAAGGTGGTTTGTCCTGGGTGGTCGACTCCTTTAAGGGGGCTGTCCAGTTTAGAAAACCCTTTGTCATATGCCCTTTTAGGGAATTCGGAGTTAATAGAGGGGGGTCCTCTGTTCAGGATCCTCATCACTTGGCCAAAGTGGAGAGCGGTTATAAAGAGTGTCTCTCTCCGGAGGACCTGTCCTGTCCTGCATTACTCAGACAACACATTGATATAAATGGGCACTGTGTAATACTTAATTTCCCCAGTGGTGGCGCTGCAGGGTAACGGAACAATTACTGCCAGGTTTCCCCACAGATTACAGCTGATCGCTGGGGGTCTCAGCAGGGGGACATTTTGTGATCTGTTTATTGTCAAGGGACCCTTCTAACAAATAGGGATTGTTGAAAAACTGATGGGACAGATGACAACATTTAACAGGGGTTTAAAGGGGTTGTCCAGGATTAGAAAAACATGGATGCTTTCTAGTAGAAAAAGGAACACACCCGTTCAAAGGTTGTTTCTGGTATTGCAGCTCAGCTCAACTGAAGTGAATGGGGCTGAGCTGCAATAACACTCACAACCTGTGGACAGGTGTGGCACTGTTTTTTAAATAAAGTAACTGGATAATCCCTTTAATCCCCCTTAGAAAATCCTAAATAGATGACAAATTAGAACAGCACCAAAGAGGAAACCAACAAAATGCAGATTTTTTTTTTGCTTTGGATGTGAATAGAGAAGAAAACATCATGTAACTCAAGATAAAGTCAAGGCTCTCAACATTATCGAATGCTGTAAAAATGTTATTGAAATGAGTTTTTCTCCATGTATCTACGTCAGGTTTTGCATTTTATTGTGTATATCACAGCAGCACAGCCATATGGACAAAATATTCAAGTGAATGCGGCCTGATCATTGACTGGGAACCAATATCATTATGCTGCACGCTCCGGTGAAGTTCTGGGCTGCTTTCCAATAACAATCCAGAGGAGAGAAGTCACCATGCTTTATATAAAAGAGCTGTGATGTACCTGACCCGAAAGGTCATTGACGGACTCATATCCAATCTCCAACACTATGTCCAGGCCCACTGTCTCATTGTAATGTGATTGGGGACATTACAAACCCCTGACGACTGTGCAAGGGGTCGGTACCTTGGCTCAGAAGTGATTTTAAGGCCCATTCTACAACTATACACAGTCCGTGCCCACTGGGGGGTCCTCTGGTGGTCCAGAATGATCTTCATTTATGAGTCAAGTATTTTTGTTTCCAAGAATTTCAAAAAGAAGTTTCACTCACCTGCCCGAGGTTATCGAAGTTGTATTTGCGTCTCACCCACTTATTTCGTAGCCCTATGCATTCTGATCTGTTGGTGACGTTGCGGACATCTGGCCCCTCACAGGAATAGAATTTGCCTTTGAAAAGCTGGAATAGAGATGATCAGATGTCTGATATGCTGCCTGTACACCTCCCAAACCAGGTGACAGTATTGGTTAAATCTTGGCATGATTGTGGTAAAATATTGGTATGGCTTGGATCTTGTTATGGTTTGATGAGATAGGAAGAATGTACTACGATTGTGTGGATCTAGGTATGGTTTGGTTAGATCTAGTTATGGCTTCAGTGGGACATAGTATGATTTAGGTTAATCTTGGGCTTATCTTGATATGGCTTTCGTTTGGTTGGATCTTGGTATGATTACTTTGAACTAGGTTTGGTGGATCTTAGTATGATATAGCTGGATCTAGGTATGGTTTGATGAGATAGGTGGGATGTACAATGATTGTGTGGATCTAGGTATGGTTTGATTAGATCTAGTTATGGCTTCAGTGAGACATAGTATGATTTAGGTTAATCTTGGGCTGATCTTGGTATGGCTTTCTTAAGCATGATATGGTTTGGTTGGATCTTGGTATGATTAATTGGAACTAGGTTTGGTAGATCTTAGTATGGTATAGTTGGATCTAGGTATGGTTTGGGAGGATCTTGTGATCATTACTTGGAACTAGGTTTGATGGATCTTAGTATGGTATAGCTGGATCTAGGTATGGTTTGATGAGATAGGTGGGATGTACAATGATTGTGTGGATCTAGGTATGCTTTGGATAGATCAAATTATGGCTTCAGTGGGACATAGTATAATTTAGGTTAATCTTGGGCTGATCTTGGTATGGCTTTCTTAAGTATGATATGGTTTGGTTGGATCTTGGTATGATTACTTGGAACTAGGTTTGGTGGATCTAGGTATGGTTTGATGAGATAGGTGGGATGTACAATGATTGTGTGGATCTAGGTATGGTTTGATGAGATAGGTGGGATGTACAATGATTGTGTGGATCTAGGTATGGTTTGGGTAGATCAAGTTATGGATTCAGTGGGTCATAGTATGATTTGGTTACATGTTCTTGGTAAGGTTTTCTAAAGCATGATATAGTTTGGCTGGATCTTTGGAACTTAAGAGCAAGTTGAAATGGCTATGGAAGACCTAGGTATAGTTTCGTCGGTTTGGGTGGATCTTGGTATACAATGGGTGTATCTAGCTAGGAGTTGAGTAGATCTAGGTATGAATCTTTGTATGGTTTGGGTGCGTTTTACTATAGGTTAGTAAAATATGTTGTGGTGTTGGCGGATCTTGTGGGTAGGTTTTGGAAGATCTTGGTATACTTTGGGTGGATGTAAATATGGTTTGGTCTGCAAGGGTGGATCTAACTATAGTTTGTGTACATCTAGTAGCGATCTTGGTAAACCTTCTGTGGATCTTGGTACCGTTTCTCATAATAAGATAGGGGATTGGTAGATCTGGGGTTGATTTTGGAAGGTTGGTGGATCAACATTTGCTGGTTCTTCTTCCCCAAATATATCCACATGTACAAACACGTAAGAAGAAGAAGTCATTAAAGTAAAACTCTTATAACAATGATAAATACCTGAACTCCCAAAATTCCAAAGATGATGAAAAAAGCGCAGCAGATAAGGACAATATTTCCGATTGGTCGAAGAGAGGAAATTAACGTTTCCACCACTAGTTTCAGCCCTGGTGCTCTGCTGATGACCCTGAGGTAAACACAAAGAGGAGGAGGTCAGAAACCAAGACCCTAAAGCGGAACCACAAAACAGATGTCCACTTTATGTGACCAAAACAAGGAAGACACAATGGAATAATCACTTTTTATGTTTTATAATGGAAGAAATTTACATTTTTTTGTTGTTGAATGTTTCCTGTTGACTATTTATGTCTGGTCTTCTCACATCTACTCATAGAAGTCCTACATGTTATTTCCATCCACCAGCCAAGTGCGTATCTATCTTGAACTGTCGGCCTCGGTGGACTTGAGAAATCTGTTTGTGAACAAACATTATAACGAGTCCCTCAATCTCGGTCTCTCTCTCGGGAGCTGCGGGGTCACCGAACAATTCCAGAGCTTTTTCTTATTTTGCTAACTTATTCTAGCTCACTGTTCATATCGTCGAATAAAACCACAGACGACAAGTCCTAACCTGCCGAAATCCGGAGATGCAAAACAGCTGCTGTTATTAACCCCCTGGTGTCTTTCCATGAGATGAACAGACCCGTCCTATAGTCATATAGCTGACAAATAGCCTATATATATATATATATATATATATATATATATATATATGGAGTTTGGATGATGTTTTACCCTTTCCCATGAAAAAAGTTTCCCCCAAAATTTTAAGAGTGTGTTTATCCGTACCCTACTCTGCTAAATATATGAGAAAATAACTTTAGAAAACCTATTACCATAAACCCTATTACAGAATTTTTTAGTAAAAAGAAGGTCCCCTGATCAGGATCCTCATCTCTTGGTCAGAGAGGAGAGCGGTTGTAAAGTGCGTCCCTCTGTCTGGAGGACCTGTCCTTTCCTGCAATACACAGATAATCCATTGATATGAATGAGCATGTGTAATGCTGAATTTTGCCAGTGGTGGCGCTGCAGGGAAATAGAACACATACTGCCAGGTTTCTTCACAGATTAAAACGAATTGCTGGGGGTCTCAACAAAAGAACACTTTATGATCAGCTTATTGTCAAGGGACCCTTCTAACAAGTAGGGACTGTCCAGAGAGGTGCATTATGGGAGCATAGATCACGGTGATATATGGATTGCGATAATTGCACAAGCACATTTAGGGTAGAACGTAGTTTGGTATTCAGCAATATCGCCTGTAATGTAAGTCTATAGGCGACACACGATGCAGTGTTGGATTTTGTTGCAGTTATCGCCAATCGAATGGGATTTCCTTCCACTTTTTCTGCGCAGCCATCTCTCACAGTATCGCATCGCAAAATATGGCAAGTAGTGTGTCGCCATGGAGTCCCAGCCTTGAGAAATTAGAGATCAGATGGTAGGTCACATGTCTGACAGCAGGTGGCGCTAAACTGCTGTCTGTTTCCAAGGGCAACCAGAAGAATTTTGAAAACAGCTCTGTACAGGAGTGGAGCAAATGGAAGCACCTGAAATCAGAACAAATACAGGAAAAGACGATACTCAGCCACCCACTTGTTAGTCTTGGAAGCTCAGGAGGTTATGCCAATTATCTGCCACCTGACCCTTTCTGAGCCCCGTTAGACATAATTTATCTTTTCCTGGAAGAATTAACGGCACATAAATTTGTATAATGGTAGGTCTGACTCTTGATAGTATATGTGAAAGCCTGGAAAAATGCTTCCATTCCTACTTACAAATTACATTAATGGAATACCGAGAGATTCTTGCTGGCAAGCACATTCTGCCCTTGACAATAAAATTATATTCATTTATGTCAAAATACAGCGCAGGGCTGAAGGATCCTATTAGAGGAGGAGAACCCGTGCCAAGAAAGAAAGAAGACTATGCAACATCTGATTAGGGTGTGTATATGTTAGATTGCAGAAAAGCACCGACTTGTTCCAGGCAGCTCAATGTCAGTCAGTGGCGCTGTACGGAGACCCTAACCCGGTCACCCGCTCTCAAGCTAATCTCTTGCCACTTCTGTAGGACCAGAATGCTTAGGGTTAATAAAAGCCAGTGCTGACTGAAGGAAAACAAAGACATATCTTTACATATTGCTAGTTTAGAAATCCTACTTCCCTACACCCTTTTAGGGAAGAAAGAGCGTCTCTCTCTCTCTGGAGGACCTGTCCTGTTGTGCATTACATAGACAACACATTGATATGAATGGGCACTGTGTAATGCGTAATTTCTCCTGTGGTGGCACTGTAGGGAAACTGAACACTCACTGTTAGGTTGACCCCCAGACTAAAGCTGATCGCTAGGGATCCTAGCAGCGGGACACTTTGTGAACAGCTTTTTGTCAAGGGATCCTTCTGACAAGTAGGGATTGCCCAAGCAGAGAACCCCTTTAGTAAGAAAGCTGGAGGCCAGCTCTATAGTGGGGATTTGAAAATGTCCCTCACCATTAACTTAGATACTCGTTCTTACACGTCTTAACCTATACTGAGGACACATTTCCATTTCCCATAAGAAATATCAACAAGATGACCTGGTTCATGACACTTGATAGTTTATGAACATGTACCTCAATGGACGTAGAGTCCGTAGCAGCCTTAACACCCTCAGGATCCCCAAGATCCTGCCTCCTCCAGCTGATGCTAAGGACACAATGATATCAATGATGGACACAAACACCAGGACTCCATCCAGCACGTTCCAGCTACTCTGAAGATAAGCGTGATCTCCTGAGAAGAAACCCAAGGCGACCACCTGAGATAGAGAAGAAGACGTGAGAACACAAAGAGACTAAGGACTTTCTCTTATACAGATGGTCAAAGTGATGATTCGAAGTTACCTTAATGGTCATCTCCACAACAAAGATCCCCGTAAAGATGTGATTAGAAACGCTCAGGAATATTCGTTCCTAGGTAAATAAAACAATATGCCAAAAAAGATGATGAGACGAGAATTAACGTTAATTCTGTTAATTAGAGCAGAAGATCTTATCATCTATAAGGAACGAACATTTCATTATTTCATCCAAGATGAAAAGAAGCATAATGAAGCCAATTTTCAGAGATTCTCCTGTCTATTTTCAGTGATTCCCTCATTACCCTTGCTCATCAGATAGAGTTAATATCTCTGAGCCGAATTTATCATCTCGAAACATTCCTCAGCCTGTAATTACCCTCTCTCATTTTGTATCCTCACCTCCACCGGAGTCCTAGATTTGAAAGCTATATAGTGATATGGTATGTATGATACATAGTGGGAGGTAAAGATTTTGGATGGCCCGAAAATGCCGATTTAGGCCATTTAATGTCAATTGTTGGCATTCTTTCATGATCTGCCGTGTTGGAATTTTTTGGACATTGCTGAAAGTCATGGAAAGTCATTGCATCCCATCGATAGAAGCCCAGTCCAAGCCAAGGATCAAGGCAGAAATCGATCAGCAATTTGTCTTTTTAACTTATGAAGTTGTTGTTAAACACAACAACCTTCCCAGACTGACAAGTCGTTCAATTGCCGCCAACTCAAGTCAAGACTATGTCCCACCAGGACGCCTAAATCTATTTTGTAGTCATCTTACCATGCTGCTTGGTTCGATATCTGGTCTCTCTAAGGCAATGGTGATGCAGTTCAAGAAGATGAAGACAAGAACCACGTGGTCAAACATCTTGTGGGCAATAACCTTTTGGCACATCATACGGAACCTGGCCAAAGAGATTATACATGAATGTAATCTGTGATCGTGATGGTGGCAAAAACAGCTGATATCTATGAAGAAGGTGATAGACGGTAGGGACGGCCAATGTTATAAATGGTAGTGGAGGTCGGTGATATTGTGTGTGGTGGTACAAAAACCACGTGTACATTATGAGGGCGTTATGGAGACATATACTGTATATTGTGGTTGAGATTCCTAGAGGTGTTCGTGAAGAGATATCTAATATGGTTATAATGTTGATCATAATGGTGGAGGGGATAGTTGGTGTTATGATGGACACAGTTGGTAAAGTGGAGTGGACATTGTACTTGACAACTGAGATAAAGTTGGCCATTGTGTTGGAGATACTTGAGGGCTTTCATGGGAAGACCATTCCTCCTGGACAATGTAGTAGATGTAACTCACGATGTTCATGGAGATGTGCAAATGATGTTCTTCACGGAAGTGAAGGGAACTTGTTTTATACATTAAGATGTAGATAACTGGAATTATGCATGTCTATTCAGTACACAGTCAAGGAGTTGGACGAGGTGAGACAAAAAGGGTTGTCCACCATGATGGAGAGACATGATGGAAATATAATGGTAAGACTAGGTTATGTTTAGAAGATGGGTCTGGAAATATGGACTCTTTAGATGACTCTTACTGGTTTTGAGGAGAAAATATATAAAGTGACCAATCTTCATGAGTCTTGCACCACTTGGGCTTGTAAGGTTCTAGAATCTTGCGGAGACGGAAACAGTAACTCTGCAACCACAGAAGAAAGGAGGCAATGAGATCCACAGGTAACTTGCTCAATATCACCATAAATGATACGACTAGCACAAGAGCTGGCAAAAGTCGTAGCTATAGGGGTGCAGAGGTAGTAGTAGCCCCTGGGCCCTGGGCCTTTGAGCAGTATTAGACATAGCACACGGTAGGTGGGGGGCCCCTGTTACAGATTTTGCATGGGGCCCAGGAGCTACAAGTTACGTCTCTGGAGTTTGCTATGCAAGTCATTTGGCCCCAACACCCACAATTGTTAGTCGAAAGGCATCGTAAAAGAAAATGACGACTAAAACCGTTTAATTTCAAGACCGAGTATAAGACTCAATCAAAAGGAAGGGAAAATGGAATTAAAAATCTCAGTTCTCGTTATTAAAACATTGTGATTAATTAGCTGAATGTGATGTAACCAAGGAATAAACCTAAATTGCACCGTATTTCCTGTAACAGAGAATTCAATGAGTATTAATTAGTTTCTGGGTTACTGCAGCTATAAGCACCGTATGAAAGAATTAAAACAATGAATGTATATTACTCAACATGTTCCTCTTCCCTGACGGACCCTTAACGAAGAAGTAATTAACAATGCCGAGCTCTAAATGAGAGGATCTGCTTTGAGCCAGTCACGTCACTGGTAGAGTACAGATGACCATAAGACACACTGCCCTAAGCGAGAACACAAGTTAGAATGACTCACATCTTCAAGGTCGTCTTCATAGTCCACAGGTTCTTCTTTGTGCTTGTCCACTCTCACAAACAGGTCACTGGGCACGTGCAGCATTTTTCCATTGCAGTCTTGGTAGTCTGCCGGCACCATGGCCAAAGGGCTGACGCTAAGTGAGTGTCGTAAGGTGGGGACCTGTAGGAGTTCTGGAATATCGAAAGACCCTCGAGTGTCCAGAGACCCTGCCCGGCGATGGAGGGATATCCTTCCCACCAAGCTGGACTTGCAGTCATCAGAATCTTCATCTGTGCTGCCCTTTCCCTCACCAGAGAGAAGAGACTCCCTTTCCCCAGTTTGGCACTTCTTCTTGATGCTTGGTGCCCGACCCAGACTGTTCCAGCTGGAGCGGCGGCTCCCCCAATTGCTGTAGGTGCCCCAAGGTGCACATGGGGAACTCCGGACACTGGCCTGAGGGAAGGTAAAATATAAGAAGAATTGTATTGGCTGAAGCGGATGACTAGCTTCACAAAAAACCTTGCTTGCCATTATCTACTCTCTCAGCACCACTAATGAACCCAATTTCATAATTTATTGTTACCTTGGCCAAAAATATAATTTCAAAAAGTTTCCCAAAAAGTAACAAGTGGCTGCAGTATCATTTCTGACCACAATATGGCGATGTACTTTACTGGGTGTCCATTAAATGTGCCATCGAGACTCACCAGAGACTTCTGATCACAGACTGACGGATCCATGGACACATTGCTTGCCCTTCTCGAATCCACAAATGTATGTACGGGGTCCATGCATGGAGAGCTCTTTGGCGTGGGCATGGGTGTGGCAGCTGTGCGCATGATGATGGGAGGGGGCATTGCACAGCGAGGATCCAGGTGTCCATTAGGGGTCACTGCAAGTGAATACATCTTCAGTTCTGTAGAGGAGAGGACACGGGTAAAGACTGATTCAAGTAACGTTCTCCTTCTGATATAGAGACATGTTAGAAAATTACATTGCTGGGCGTCAGTGAAGATAATCATCTCAGATATAAAGTCTTTACCGAAAAGCACAGAAGGAAAAATTAAGGGAATTGCCCAATCTAATGTAAATTAAGATTAAAGGGCTTGTTTTGGGAAGAAAACCTCCGTCCATATGTCCTACTAGGTCATATGGATGTCTAGAGTGGGGTCCCCTGGTCCGGATTTCCTGCTATGAGCCAGACTGGAAATATGCTCTGTAAGAGCAGCCTATATGACTGGCGGCTGCTTCTTTGGGCAAAATCATCTATTTGCCAGAGGTGCCGGGAGCTTGACCTGCGACGATCAGCTGATCTGGTGACGATCAGCTGATCGCCACACTGGCTCCCATAAAAAAGGGGAAAACTCTGATGAGACAATCCCTTTAATCACCGATAATCAAATATTCTTCAACTTCCTAATACACTTAATTTTTCGATCCTCTACCAATTTCAGGATCTCTGCTGCTGTCAGTGAAAGGAAATAATATTGTTTACATTCAGGAGCTGAAACCTGTCCTGATCTAGTTCTGGTCACACAGCTTCTGGGTTGTTACCATGTATCAGTATAGGTAAGAACTGTCAGACAGGAATAATATTTGTACTTTTGCTAGGTCAGGATAGTAACCAAGATTGTTTCAATTCCCTGACTGCAGGTAGAGATCTTGAAAATGGAGAATACGTTTTAGAAAGACTGGACAGTGCTTTTATGGGTAAAACAGCAGTTTTTTTAAAGGGGTTCCTCGGGACCTAAGCATTGATGGCTGTCAGGGCATGCTGGGAGGTTGGGGAACACTGCTCGAGAATTAGGGTATGTTCACACGGCAGCGTCCGTAACGGCTGAAATTACGGGGCTGTTTTCAGGAGAAAACAGCACCGTAATTTCAGCCGTAATGGCATGTTGAGGCGCTTTTCGCTGCGTCCATTACGGACGTTAAATGGAGCTGGTTTTCCATGGAGTCCATGGAAAACGGCTCCATTTACGTCTGAAGAAGTGACAGGCACTTCTTTGACGCGGGCGTCTTTTTTACGCCCCGCATTTTGACAGCGGCGCGTAAAAAAAATGACCATCTGCACAGAACATCGTAAGACCCATTCTAATGAATGGGCAGATGTTTGCCGACGCTATTGAGCCGCTATTTCGGACGTAATTCGGGGCAAAAACGCCCGAATTCCGTCCGTAAATAGTGTGTGTGAACATACCCTTAGTGGATAACCTATATAGTGATGTATATGGGACAATCATTACATAGGGATTAGGCCACCACTAAACTATCTTTTGCAAATGATAAAACCCAATTCTGAATCATCGTTTTTGGTACTGCAGTCCCATTCTCTTAACGAAGGAGGCGAAGCTCGAAAGGCTTCATTTATATCATCACCTGTAGCCTGCAGGTCCTTCAGCTTTTCCAAATCTTCATCAAAATTGGCAGAGACTTTGTCCTCGTCGGTGTCTGACCTTGTGGCATCCCCCTGGCATACAGATATAAGGAAGAGTGATGGGATCATATAATGGATGGACTCGCTTGACATCTGACAAGAACAACACAGATCTCACTTCTGCTGTGTCTGCAAGTTCTGCAGTTTAATCTCGGTCTGACGGATGAAACATTTCTAATCTGTTTCCACAGTCCTGCCGATTCCTGCAATAACCGTGTAGCGCGTCTGTGATAAGTCCACGCCTCGCTTATCCGTGGGTTATAGGTTTTTATTCAGTAATCTGCCAGGCGGCTCAGCGGGATATATATATAGTTTTTTCAATAAGATTTTTAATAAGCTCATATGGATGTGATATTTAGGGGTGCACATACTTTTGACTTTGTATTATATATAATGCAATCATTTTTACATTGCATTTGATGATGTTTTGTGTAAATCACTGCAGTACAGATAGTACTGCCTCCCTGTATCTCCCTGTAAATTACGTTCTGTAGGTGCAGATAGTACTGCTTCCCTATCTTTTCCTGTAAATTATGTAAGTACAGATAGTACTGCCTCCCTGTAAATGACGTTCTGTAGGTGCAGATAGTACTGCTTCCCTATCTTTTCCTGTAAATTATGTAAGTACAGATAGTACTGCCTCCCTGTAAATGACGTTCTGTAGGTGCAGATAGTACTGCTTCCCTATCTTTTCCTGTCAATTATGTAAGTACAGATAGTACTGCCTCCCTGTAAATGACGTTCTGTAGGTGCAGATAGTACTGCTTCCCTATCTTTTCCTGTAAATTATGTAAGTACAGATAGTACTGCCTCCCTGTATCTCCCTGTAAATTACGTTCTGTAGGTGCAGATAGCACTGCTTCCCTATCTTTTCCTGTAAATTATGTAAGTACAGATAGTACTGCCTCCCTGTATCTCCCTGTAAATGACGTTCTGTAGGTGCAGATAGTACTGCTTCCCTATCTTTTCCTGTCAATTATGTAAGTACAGATAGTACTGCCTCCCTGTAAATGATGTTCTGTAGGTGCAGATAGTACTGCTTCCCTATCTTTTCCTGTAAATTATGTAAGTACAGATAGTACTGCCTCCCTGTATCTCCCTGTAAATTACGTTCTGTAGGTGCAGATAGCACTGCTTCCCTATCTTTTCCTGTAAATTATGTAAGTACAGATAGTACTGCCTCCCTGTATCTCCCTGTAAATGACGTTCTGTAGGTACAGATAGTATGCTTCCCTATCTTTTCCTGTAAATTATGTAAGTACAGATAGTATTGCCTCCCTGTAAATGACGTTCTGTAGGTGCAGATAGTACTGCTTCCCTATCTTTTCCTGTAAGGTATGTAATTACAGATAGTACTGCCTCCCTGTATCTCCCTGTAAATTACGTTCTAAAGGTGCAGATAGTACTGCTTCCCTATCTTTTCCTGTAAATTATGTAAGTACAGATAGTACTGCCTCCCTGTAAATGACGTTCTGTAGGTGCAGATAGTACTGCTTCCCTATCTTTTCCTGTAAATTATGTAAGTACAGATAGTACTGCCTCCCTGTATCTCCCTGTAAATGACGTTCTGTAGGTGCAGATAGTACTGCTTCCCTATCTATTCCTGTAAATTATGTAAGTACAGATAGTACTGCCTCCCAGTTTCTGTTTGTAAATTATGTAGGTACAGAAACTACTGCTTCCCTGTCTCTCCCTGTAAATTACATAGGTACAGATAGTACTTTCCCCACATATTTCCCTGTAAATGATGTAAGTACAGATAGTACTGCCACCCTGTATCTCTCTGTAAAATATGTAGGTACAGATAGTACTACCTCCATGTATCTTCTTGTAAATTATGTAAGTACAGATAGTACTGCCTCACTCTTTCCCTGTAAATTATGTACATACAGATAGTACTGCCTTCTGTGTATCTCCTTGTAAATTATGAGGTACAGATAGTTCTGTCTCCCTGTCTCTCACTGTAAATGATTTAGCCACAGATAGTACTGCCTCCCTGTCCCATACACATAGCACTTAGCAATGAATGGAGGAAGTTCATGACAGAGAAGCTAGTGATAAAAACAAACAAACATGAATATAAACATACGAGCATAATTGGCAGAATTACGCAGGAAAGCTGGAGCACCCCTTTAAGTTATATCTTAGAAATGAAGATTATATATAGAACAATGAAAACTTTATTAACAAAAATCTGAATCGGGATCCCTCCGTTAATGGTCGAGTAACTTATCTAGTAATGTAATTTTCCGATGAACTCAGCAACGTAATACATCACATACTACAGTCCATTACTTTATTACATCCATACACGGACTATCTTTTTTTGGACATTTACGCTAATTTGATGCTTTGTGCTGCTGGAAGTGCCCGGCTATTATAGGGGCTATGGGTGATTTATCATATTAATGTCCAATCTTTCTCTGATCTTGTAAAAACTTCACAAAATTGATGAATACTTTGATGACTAAATTTTTTCTTTAATTAGACAAAGTCTTGGGTGATGTTAACGAGGTGCTAAAGACGCTCTAACACCCCCCCCCCTCACTCCTTTCCTAAGATTCAAGGTTATTCCGCCACTTAGATCATCACTTGGCAAATTTCTTCTGGTTAGCAGAAAAATGGGAATAGTCAGCAATGTAGGAGGGGGTCGGGGCCTTCATTTCCTGGAAGTCTTGCAATTTTTATTATCCATTTCAAGCTCCATCTCGGGACCATAACTCATTGAGTAGTAGAGTGTGCCAGCCAGTCCTATCATGTGAATGTAGATTGCGGCATTACAGTGACATGGATATATCATGCCCACTTAATGCTCTTGACTTTATCTTCTTGCTTAGACAAAGTCGTGAACAGAAGCTTTCTCCTTCTCAACACCTCTCCCTATCCTTCGCTATCTACAATAGTCTCTGTCTACTTTTATCCCATATTATTATAACGTCAGGGCAATCTCTAGGACAATGTATATGTATATGTTCCTCATTACTGGTCCATGTGGATTTCTGTTTGTAGAAAAAGCCGTACTGTAAAGCTCACCCCTATAGCAGTACCACATAATGTCATCAAAATTGACTGCCTCTATGTTCTCCCTGGTACACGTCAAAACCTAGAGAAAGCTGCTCAGTCTGGTTACCTCTGCCTGGAAGCCCTCCACCAGAATGGCCACCAAGAGGTTGAACAGGACATAATTTCCGAACGTCATCAAAGCCACAAAGTAAAGAGCTGCCCAGGATGATGTGGAGGCCATTCCGTTATATAGAACCATGTTCCAGTCTTCTTGAGTAAGAATCTAAGACATAACACAGAAAAAAAGAAACATAAACGAGAGGGCAGTATTAAAGTAGTTATATTCTTGTATATAGGGAGCAGTATTATAGTAGTTATATTCTTGTATATAGGAGGCAGTATTATAGTAGTTATATTCTTGTATATAGGGGGCAGTATTATAGTAGTTATATTCTTGTACATAGGGAGCAGTATTATAGTAGTTATATTCTTGTATATAGGAGCAGTATTATAGTAGTTATATTCTTGTATATAGGGGCAGTATTATATTAGTTATATTCTTGTATATAGGAGCAGTATTATAGTAGTTATATTCTTGTATATAGGGGGCAGTATTATAGTAGTTATATTCTTGTATATAGGGGTAGTATTATAGTAGTTATATTCTTGTATATAGGGGGCAGTATTATAGTAGTTATATTCTTGTATATAGGGGCAGTATTATAGTAGTTATATTCTTGTATATAGGAGGCAGTATTATAGTAGTTATATTCTTGTATATAGGAGCAGTATTATAGTAGTTATATTCTTGTATATAGGAGCAGTATTATAGTAGTTATATTCTTGTATATAGGGGCAGTATTATAGTAGTTATATTCTTGTATATAGGAGGCAGTATTACAGTAGTTATATTCTTGTATATAGGGGCAGTATTATAGTAGTTATATTCTTGTATATAGGGGGCAGTAAGATAGTAGTTATATTCTTGTATATAGGAGCAGTATTATAGTAGTTATATTCTTGTACATAGGGGGCAGTATTATAGTAGTTATATTCTTGTATATAGGGGCAGTATTATAGTAGTTATATTCTTGTATATAGTAGTTATATTCTTGTAGATAGGAGGCAGTATTATAGTAGTTATATTCTTGTATATAGGGGGCAGTATTATAGTAGTTATATTCTTGTATATAGGAGGCAGTATTATAGTAGATATATTCTTGTATATAGGGGGCAGTATTATAGTAGTTATATCCTTGTATATCGGAGCAGTATTATAGTAGTTATAGTCTTGTATATAGGGGCAGTATTATAGTAGTTATATTCTTGTATATAGGAGCAGTATTATAGTAGTTATATTCTTGTATATAGGAGGCAGTATTATAGTAGTTATATTCTTGTATATAGGGGGCAGTATTATAGTAGTTATATTCTTGTATATAGGAGGCAGTATTATAGTAGATATATTCTTGTATATAGGGGGCAGTATTATAGTAGTTATATTCTTGTATATCGGAGCAGTATTATAGTAGTTATAGTCTTGTATATAGGGGCAGTATTATAGTAGTTATATTCTTGTATATAGGAGCAGTATTATAGTAGTTATATTCTTGTATATAGGAGGCAGTATTATAGTAGTTATATTCTTGTATATAGGGGGCAGTATTATAGTAGTTATATTCTTGTATATAGGAGGCAGTATTATAGTAGATATATTCTTGTATATAGGGGGCAGTATTATAGTAGTTATATTCTTGTATATCAGAGCAGTATTATAGTCTTGTATATAGGGGGCAGTATTATAGTAGTTATATTCTTGTATATAGGGGGCAGTATTATAGTAGTTATATTCTTGTATATAGGGGGCAGTATTATAGTAGTTATATTCTTGTATATGTGGGCAGTATTATAGTAGTTATATTCTTGTATATAGGGAGCAGTATTATAGTAGTTATATTCTTGTATATAGGGGGCAGTATTATAGTAGTTATATTCTTGCATATAAGGGGGCAGTATTATAGTAGTTATATTCTTGTATATAGGGGACAGTATTATAGTAGTTATATTCTTGTATATAGGGGCAGTATTATAGTAGTTATATTCTTGTATATAGGGGCCAGTATTATAGTAGTTATATTCTTGTATATAGGGGCAGAATTATAGTAGTTATATTCTTGTATATAGGGGACAGTATTATAGTAGTTATATTCTTGTATATAGGGGCAGTATTATAGTAGTTATATTCTTGTATATAGGGGCCAGTATTATATTAGTTATATTCTTGTATATAGGGGCAGTATTATAGTAGTTATATTCTTGTATATAGGGGGCAGTATTATAGTAGTTATATTCTTGTATATAGGGGTAGTATTATAGTAGTTATATTCTTGTATATAGGGGGCAGTATTATAGTAGTTATATTCTTGTATATAGGAGCAGTATTATAGTAGTTATATTCTTGTATATAGGGGGCAGTATTATAGTAGTTATATTCTTGTATATAGGGGTAGTATTATAGTAGTTATATTCTTGTATATAGGGGGCAGTATTATAGTAGTTATATTCTTGTATATAGGGGCAGTATTATAGTAGTTATATTCTTGTATATAGGAGGCAGTATTATAGTAGTTATATTCTTGTATATAGACGGCAGTATTATAGTAGTTATATTCTTGTATATAGGGGCAGTATTATAGTAGTTATATTCTTGTATATAGGAGGCAGTATTATAGTAGTTATATTCTTGTATATAGGGGGCAGTATTATAGTTGTTATATTCTTGTATATAGGAGCAGTATTATAGTAGTTATATTCTTGTATATAGGGGTAGTATTATAGTAGTTATATTCTTGTATATAGGGGGCAGTATTATAGTAGTTATATTCTTGTGTATAGGGGCAGTATTATAGTAGTTATATTCTTGTATATAGGAGGCAGTATTATAGTAGTTATATTCTTGTATATAGGAGCAGTATTATAGTAGTTATATTCTTGTATATAGGGGCAGTATTATAGTAGTTATATTCTTGTATATAGGAGGCAGTATTACAGTAGTTATATTCTTGTATATAGGGGCAGTATTATAGTAGTTATATTCTTGTATATAGGGGGCAGTAAGATAGTAGTTATATTCTTGTATATAGGAGCAGTATTATAGTAGTTATATTCTTGTACATAGGGGGCAGTATTATAGTAGTTATATTCTTGTATATAGGGGGCAGTATTATAGTAGTTATATTCTTGTATATAGGAGGCAGTATTATAGTAGTTATATTCTTGTATATAGGGGCAGTATTATAGTAGTTATATTCTTGTATATAGTAGTTATATTCTTGTAGATAGGAGGCAGTATTATAGTAGTTATATTCTTGTATATAGGGGGCAGTATTATAGTAGTTATATTCTTGTATATAGGAGGCAGTATTATAGTAGATATATTCTTGTATATAGGGGGCAGTATTATAGTAGTTATATTCTTGTATATCGGAGCAGTATTATAGTAGTTATATTCTTGTATATCGGAGCAGTATTATAGTAGTTATAGTCTTGTATATAGGGGCAGTATTATAGTAGTTATATTCTTGTATATAGGAGCAGTATTATAGTAGTTATATTCTTGTATATAGGAGGCAGTATTATAGTAGTTATATTCTTGTATATAGGGGGCAGTATTATAGTAGTTATATTCTTGTATATAGGAGGCAGTATTATAGTAGATATATTCTTGTATATAGGGGGCAGTATTATAGTAGTTATATTCTTGTATATCGGAGCAGTATTATAGTAGTTATAGTCTTGTATATAGGGGCAGTATTATAGTAGTTATATTCTTGTATATAGGAGCAGTATTATAGTAGTTATATTCTTGTATATAGGAGGCAGTATTATAGTAGTTATATTCTTGTATATAGGGGGCAGTATTATAGTAGTTATATTCTTGTATATAGGAGGCAGTATTATAGTAGATATATTCTTGTATATAGGGGGCAGTATTATAGTAGTTATATTCTTGTATATCGGAGCAGTATTATAGTCTTGTATATAGGGGGCAGTATTATAGTAGTTATATTCTTGTATATAGGGGGCAGTATTATAGTAGTTATATTCTTGTATATCGGAGCAGTATTATAGTCTTGTATATAGGGGGCAGTATTATAGTAGTTATATTCTTGTATATAGGGGTAGTATTATAGTAGTTATATTCTTGTATATAGGGGGCAGTATTATAGTAGTTATATTCTTGTATATAGGGGCAGTATTATAGTAGTTATATTCTTGTATATAGGAGGCAGTATTATAGTAGTTATATTCTTGTATATAGGAGCAGTATTATAGTAGTTATATTCTTGTATATAGGAGCAGTATTATAGTAGTTATATTCTTGTATATAGGGGCAGTATTATAGTAGTTATATTCTTGTATATAGGAGGCAGTATTACAGTAGTTATATTCTTGTATATAGGGGCAGTATTATAGTAGTTATATTCTTGTATATAGGGGGCAGTAAGATAGTAGTTATATTCTTGTATATAGGAGCAGTATTATAGTAGTTATATTCTTGTACATAGGGGGCAGTATTATAGTAGTTATATTCTTGTATATAGGGGCAGTATTATAGTAGTTATATTCTTGTATATAGTAGTTATATTCTTGTAGATAGGAGGCAGTATTATAGTAGTTATATTCTTGTATATAGGGGGCAGTATTATAGTAGTTATATTCTTGTATATAGGAGGCAGTATTATAGTAGATATATTCTTGTATATAGGGGGCAGTATTATAGTAGTTATATTCTTGTATATCGGAGCAGTATTATAGTAGTTATAGTCTTGTATATAGGGGCAGTATTATAGTAGTTATATTCTTGTATATAGGAGCAGTATTATAGTAGTTATATTCTTGTATATAGGAGGCAGTATTATAGTAGTTATATTCTTGTATATAGGGGGCAGTATTATAGTAGTTATATTCTTGTATATAGGAGGCAGTATTATAGTAGATATATTCTTGTATATAGGGGGCAGTATTATAGTAGTTATATTCTTGTATATCGGAGCAGTATTATAGTAGTTATAGTCTTGTATATAGGGGCAGTATTATAGTAGTTATATTCTTGTATATAGGAGCAGTATTATAGTAGTTATATTCTTGTATATAGGAGGCAGTATTATAGTAGTTATATTCTTGTATATAGGGGGCAGTATTATAGTAGTTATATTCTTGTATATAGGGGGCAGTATTATAGTAGTTATATTCTTGTATATCAGAGCAGTATTATAGTCTTGTATATAGGGGGCAGTATTATAGTAGTTATATTCTTGTATATAGGGGGCAGTATTATAGTAGTTATATTCTTGTATATAGGGGGCAGTATTATAGTAGTTATATTCTTGTATATGTGGGCAGTATTATAGTAGTTATATTCTTGTATATAGGGAGCAGTATAAGGGCATGACCACACATGGCGGAATTCCTCCGCAACTGTCCGCATCAATGCCGCACAGAATCTGCGTTGCAGATTCTGCAGCGGATCTGCACAAAATGTGCAGAAAATTGATGCGGACTGGCCGCTGCGGACTGCAGGAAAAGTGCTTCTCTTCTCCCTATTCAGTGCAGGATAGAGAGAAGGGACAGCACTTTCCCTAGTGAAAGTCAAAGAAATTCATACTTACCGCCCGTTGTCTTGGTGACGCGTCCCTCTTTCGGCATCCGGCCCGACCTCCCTGGATGACGCTCCAGTCCATGTGACCGCTGCAGCCTGTGCTTGGCCTGTGATTGGCTGCAGCCGTCACTTACACTGAAACGTCATCCTGGGAGGCCGGACTGGAGACAGACGCAGGGAGTTCTCGGTAAGTATGAACTTATATATTTTTTTACAGATACATGTATATTGCGATCGGTAGTCACTGTCCCGGGTGCAGAAACAGTTACTGCCGATCGCGTAACTCTTTCAGCACCCTGGACAGTGACTATTTACAGACGTCTCCTAGCAACGCTCCCGTCATTACGGGAGCCCCATTGACTTCCTCAGTCTGGCTGTAGACCTAGAAATACATAGGTCCAGCCAGAATGAAGAAATGTCATGGTAGTAAAAACAATACGCTCCGCAGCACACATAAGATCTGCGGACTTCATTGCGGAATTTTGACTCTCCATTGAAGTCAATGGAGAAATTCCGCCATGAGTCCGCAACCAGTCCGCCACTGCTCCGCAACAGACAGAGCATGCTGCGGACACCAAATTCCGCTCCGCAGCCTATGCTCCGCAGCGGAATTGTACGCATCGTGTAAACGAACACTGCTAAATTAAAGTGAAAGTCAATGGAGAAACGGCTCCGCTGCGGATTAACGCTGCGGAGTGTCCGCAGCGGAATTTAAGTGAAATTCCGCTATGTGTGAACCCGCCCTTATAGTAGTTATATTCTTGTATATAGGGGGCAGTATTATAGTAGTTATATTCTTGCATATAAGGGGGCAGTATTATAGTAGTTATATTCTTGTATATAGGGGACAGTATTATAGTAGTTATATTCTTGTATATAGGGGCAGTATTATAGTAGTTATATTCTTGTATATAGGGGCCAGTATTATAGTAGTTATATTCTTGTATATAGGGGCAGAATTATAGTAGTTATATTCTTGTATATAGGGGACAGTATTATAGTAGTTATATTCTTGTATATAGGGGCAGTATTATAGTAGTTATATTCTTGTATATAGGGGCCAGTATTATATTAGTTATATTCTTGTATATAGGGGCAGTATTATAGTAGTTATATTCTTGTATATAGGGGGCAGTATTATAGTAGTTATATTCTTGTTTATAGGGGTAGTATTATAGTAGTTATATTCTTGTATATAGGGGGCAGTATTATAGTAGTTATATTCTTGTATATAGGAGCAGTATTATAGTAGTTATATTCTTGTATATAGGGGGCAGTATTATAGTAGTTATATTCTTGTATATAGGGGTAGTATTATAGTAGTTATATTCTTGTATATAGGGGGCAGTATTATAGTAGTTATATTCTTGTATATAGGGGCAGTATTATAGTAGTTATATTCTTGTATATAGGAGGCAGTATTATAGTAGTTATATTCTTGTATATAGACGGCAGTATTATAGTAGTTATATTCTTGTATATAGGGGCAGTATTATAGTAGTTATATTCTTGTATATAGGAGGCAGTATTATAGTAGTTATATTCTTGTATATAGGGGGCAGTATTATAGTTGTTATATTCTTGTATATAGGAGCAGTATTATAGTAGTTATATTCTTGTATATAGGGGTAGTATTATAGTAGTTATATTCTTGTATATAGGGGGCAGTATTATAGTAGTTATATTCTTGTGTATAGGGGCAGTATTATAGTAGTTATATTCTTGTATATAGGAGGCAGTATTATAGTAGTTATATTCTTGTATATAGGAGCAGTATTATAGTAGTTATATTCTTGTATATAGGGTCAGTATTATAGTAGTTATATTCTTGTATATAGGAGGCAGTATTACAGTAGTTATATTCTTGTATATAGGGGCAGTATTATAGTAGTTATATTCTTGTATATAGGGGGCAGTAAGATAGTAGTTATATTCTTGTATATAGGAGCAGTATTATAGTAGTTATATTCTTGTACATAGGGGGCAGTATTATAGTAGTTATATTCTTGTATATAGGGGGCAGTATTATAGTAGTTATATTCTTGTATATAGGAGGCAGTATTATAGTAGTTATATTCTTGTATATAGGGGCAGTATTATAGTAGTTATATTCTTGTATATAGTAGTTATATTCTTGTAGATAGGAGGCAGTATTATAGTAGTTATATTCTTGTATATAGGGGGCAGTATTATAGTAGTTATATTCTTGTATATAGGAGGCAGTATTATAGTAGATATATTCTTGTATATAGGGGGCAGTATTATAGTAGTTATATTCTTGTATATAGGAGGCAGTATTATAGTAGTTATATTCTTGTATATAGGAGCAGTATTATAGTAGTTATATTCTTGTATATCGGAGCAGTATTATAGTAGTTATATTCTTGTATATCGGAGCAGTATTATAGTAGTTATAGTCTTGTATATAGGGGCAGTATTATAGTAGTTATATTCTTGTATATAGGAGCAGTATTATAGTAGTTATATTCTTGTATATAGGAGGCAGTATTATAGTAGTTATATTCTTGTATATAGGGGGCAGTATTATAGTAGTTATATTCTTGTATATAGGAGGCAGTATTATAGTAGATATATTCTTGTATATAGGGGGCAGTATTATAGTAGTTATATTCTTGTATATCGGAGCAGTATTATAGTAGTTATAGTCTTGTATATAGGGGCAGTATTATAGTAGTTATATTCTTGTATATAGGAGCAGTATTATAGTAGTTATATTCTTGTATATAGGAGGCAGTATTATAGTAGTTATATTCTTGTATATAGGGGGCAGTATTATAGTAGTTATATTCTTGTATATAGGAGGCAGTATTATAGTAGATATATTCTTGTATATAGGGGGCAGTATTATAGTAGTTATATTCTTGTATATCGGAGCAGTATTATAGTCTTGTATATAGGGGGCAGTATTATAGTAGTTATATTCTTGTATATAGGGGGCAGTATTATAGTAGTTATATTCTTGTATATCGGAGCAGTATTATAGTCTTGTATATAGGGGGCAGTATTATAGTAGTTATATTCTTGTATATAGGGGGCAGTATTATAGTAGTTATATTCTTGTATATGTGGGCAGTATTATAGTAGTTATATTCTTGTATATAGGGAGCAGTATTATAGTAGTTATATTCTTGTATATAGGGGGCAGTATTATAGTAGTTATATTCTTGCATATAAGGGGGCAGTATTATAGTAGTTATATTCTTGTATATAGGGGACAGTATTATAGTAGTTATATTCTTGTATATAGGGGCAGTATTATAGTAGTTATATTCTTGTATATAGGGGCCAGTATTATAGTAGTTATATTCTTGTATATAGGGGCAGTATTATAGTAGTTATATTCTTGTATATAGGGGACAGTATTATAGTAGTTATATTCTTGTATATAGGGGCAGTATTATAGTAGTTATATTCTTGTATATAGGGGCCAGTATTATAGTAGTTATATTCTTGTATATAGGGGCAGTATTATAGTAGTTATATTCTTGTATATAGGGGCAGTATTATAGTAGTTATATTCTTGTATATAGGGGCCAGTATTATAGTAGTTATATTCTTGTATATAGGGGCAGTATTATAGTAGTTATATTCTTGTATATAGAGGGCAGTATTATAGTAGTTATATTCTTGTATATAGGGGCAGTATTATAGTAGTTATATTCTTGTATATAGGGGCAGTATTATAGTAGTTATATTCTTGTATATAGGGGCAGTATTATAGTAGTTATATTCTTGTATATAGGGGCAGTATTATAGTAGTTATATTCTTGTATATAGGGGGCAGTATTATAGTAGTTATATTCTTGTATATAGGGGCAGTATTATAGTAGTTATATTCTTGTATATAGGGGGCAGTATTATAGTAGTTATATTCTTGTATATAGGGGCAGTATTATAGTAGTTACATTCTTGTACAGTATAAAATTGTTATTTTACATTATTATATCATATACAGTAGATATTTATCTTTAAATATTTTTGCTCCTAGATTTATAAAGAGCATTAAATAAAGAAAACGGCAATGACTTGCATCAACTCTTATAGCATTGGCACTCATCTAACCAGATATCACCAGAGACAGTGACAGTCACCTAAAAGTAATAACCGCAGACTGGTTCTAATTCTCTGTGATCTGATAGTATAAAGGAAGAATCCAATTTCCTCTTTCTTTTGTCTTCTGTGATTTTTTTTACATTTGAGGTGGCGGCACCAGAATATGACTTTCTGCCTCCACTTGGAAAGCATCAAAGCTGTTTTTTTAATGAAGAAGTTAATTAGGCTTTGAGCGCCCACTGTGGAAATATGGCCACAGTTCTAACAACAGATTGTTCTAAATCCTCTTCAAAAAGATTCAGATGAATGTGGGATTTCTCGATGGTTCTCTCTACGGGATGCTTGGCTGGAGTCTCCGAGTATTCCTTTACTTTGTGGCCAGTGTGAAGTCAAATCAAGAATAAAATCTAATTTTGGGATTAATGATCTTGGACGTGAACTCAATGGTTATAGCACGAAATTATATTTTTTAGAAGGTAACCAGCCAGATTTTATTCCGATATCAGGTAGGGTAACGTGTCAGTCGGATATTTCCTTCCCTTTCAAGACCAAGAACATTTTAACATTCTGGTGTTCTAAGAGGTTTGAGGGCTCCATAGTTTAGATAAGAATAGGGGCTCTTCTAGTGCTGGGTGATACCACCATAACCCCTAACCACCTGGGACAGGAGGGCTTGGTGCTTGTTTGCCCCTCACCTTCTTTCTATGATCCTTGTGTTAATTTTACACACCCTTGTTTGGATTGAGGGGATCCGTGCAGAGGGTCTCAGCTAACCTGGTCTGGGCCCCCTCCCAAGGGACCCATAGCAGCCACAAGTAGTCATGGTATATTACTCACAACATATATCCCCTGGATTATAGCTGATCGTGTGGTCCTACTGCATAGGCCACCAACGCTCAACTGAGGGCATTGGGCACCACACAACGACCATTGAAGTCAATGGGCCACTTGTGTAATACATGGATGTGAGTGGTCCTCCAGGATGAGTCAATCCGTGCGCTTGCTCTCAAGTTGAATCCCGTCATCTGTTATAGACAACCCCTTTAAGACCTGTGATCTCTTAAAATAGTGGAGGGAAATTATATTTATGCCCTCTAGGTAGTCTGATGGATTGCAATTATATATATTAGAAAAAAAACAGCTAAGATACTAAGAGTAGCTGGACATACCTGTAAGGTTGTCTCCACCTAAATTTTTTTTTAGAAAAATCTGATTAATAATGCAAACTGAGGTAGAGATTACTATGAACTGACTGATGATTTCATCACGGTGGCCATCCAGCTGTGACATAAACATCTGAGTTCTGGTTGCTAGGGATACACTGCCTAACAACCACAGCATTTTATATGGAGTTAGGCAGCGTGGCCATAGCAACCGGTCTGGCTCACAATATTCTCCGGTTTTTCTTCTGCCCTATTAATCATATTTTGGTATATACGCTGGAAGTGAGAATGTAAGTGGTTGTAGGAATATTCTTACCTGAAAAACTGTCACAATGGCCCAAAGAAGGGAATCAAAGTTCTTCCGGTCGGTAATAGTGTCACCACTGTCTGTCCTCAGAGTAAACTTACAACCAAAGAGATGCATGCCAAGAATGCTACAAGGGGCACAGAACACAATAATATTAGCCAATCACAGTACCGGGCAGGTGGATGTTTTTGGGGAAGGGGGTGATTGAAGAACTTTGAAGACCCTACTTGTAAAATTTAGTCAACGTCATGGATATTATTATATGAATTCTACGATTTGTCTTACTATGAATGATGGCACTTAAAGCAGTTATATTATAGAAGCAGGGATGGCACTGAAGGGCAATACTGATGTAGCAGAAATGATCCAGTACCTGAAGATAAAGATGAAGAGCATGAGTAGCATGCAGAACGTGGCCACATTGTCCATGGTCTTCATCAGGACCACCAGTTGGCGGCGCAGAGCTGGCATGAAGCGGACCAGCTTCAACACCCGAAGCAGCCGGAAAGTTCTGAGAACAGACAGACCCCCATCTGACTGTCCGATGATCTCCCAAACACTGAATGATGGGAAAGCAGTATAGCGATAAGTGTCTCCATATATGTCACATGGCAACCTACAGGCAATTTACTAGTCACAACGTAAGGCTATGGGGAGGATATGGGAGGCAGCATGAGATGAGGCAACAGTAGACGCTCCTCAACTGGTAATATCTTATAGGTATCATCCCATTACATACTGAAAATGATGACTGAGCAGAGCAAGCAACTATAACTAAAGAGCGTGAAATGGCCCCTAACGCATACACAGCGCCCCTAATACAACACATCCAATAAGAGTCCAATACACAATCCAAAATGGTGGCTTTCAAGATGGCGGAGAGGTAGGCTAGTCTTTGTTGTAGGTGCATTCATAGGTGTAATACTTATTGGAAATGATCAATCTTATGTTAAGTATCTTTGAGATTTACGGGGGCTTGCCGACTTTTGACCCACTCCTTCTACAATGATAAATTTTTACAATCCCAAGGCATCAGATATTTTCTGAAAATAGATAGAATTTATGGATTAAAACTTTTGAGTTCCAAAAGTTTTTGATTTATTTTATTTTTTATGTTTTTTGCCTGAGGTGGTGGCGCTGTTGCACTAGGGCCTATGAAAAGATTGGTTATTGGCTAAGTGGTGAAAAGTGGTACTGCAAGTGACAAAAGTTTATAAAACTTTACAAAAAGTTGAATTAAAAAACAAACAAAAACAGCAGTAGAATATATTATACAACATTGTTAATATACAAGCTGATATTTATTCCTATAATATATTTTAAGAACAAGCAAAATAATGTCTTCTGCCTAGTCCCATAGCACCTGGACAGCCAGAAAGTGCAGGTATCTCTGACAGTCTGGATTTGAGCACCATTGTCACCTAGCCCTCCTCTCTTTGGTCACGCATGGTCAGCTATGTGACAGTCCTACTGAAAAAGTCACACCGATCATGCCCTCAGTGGGACTGCCAGAATTTCATCAGCCATCTGGTTCAGTCACGGATAATGAGAATTGACTTTCCTTGACGAGAAATCTTTTTAGCGAGTTGAGGGGGTCAAAGAAAAAAGTTAGGGAAATGTAATTCAGTGTAATAATGCCGGTGGATCTTTTCTTCCTTAATTATACAAATGTGGGCTTAATTATGTTCTTAAAAGGAACTTCAAAATAGACTCCTAGGATTTGGGTACCTATACAAGCTCCAGTGTGGGACTGGGGTTTGCTTGGGCCCATCTGGAAATAAGTTCCCTTTAAGGGGCAAAATGGCGCCCATCATGTTTGTCACATGTTGAGCAAGCAATACTGATACACAATGTTATGCCAAGTGCATGCCTGAAGGGGGTGCTACATGACTCAGGAATTTCAAGAACACCAAAAAGATGGTCATGCTCCGCCCCCTCAGGCCTTTCTTTTCTTGGAATGTCCCTTTAAATGTTTTATACATTGTAAATATTTGAATGGAATTTGGCTCTTTCATAGGGAATCTATACAATTTTGATTAAAGGGACATTTATTTGGGGATGGGGTGGGGGGGATTTAAAGTGACGCGCCACCTTGTGAGCTACTGATGAATAAGTGATAAATCACAATCTCCACCTGATGACGACAATGATTCCATCAAAGATGTTATACGGATTCTTGATGTATCCAAAAATTCCGAAAGCGAGAAGTTTCAGGAGCATCTCCAGGGCGAACATGCTGGTGAAGACGATGTTACTGATCTCCAGGGCGTTGGTCAGCTCTTCTGGCTGGAGGGGAAAAGTACTCCGGTTACAATGCATCATTATAAGGGTATAATATATAGCAAAGCAGCCATTATAATCATCCACTACTGCTATTCCATTACAAAAAGACCCAAAAACTTTTATAATTGGGCTTCCAGGAACAACCCAGGTCCCTGGACATCTGTCAATGCTGATCCAACCTCTACCCACAGCTCTGATAAAATGCTCAAGTATTCCCAAAATCCTTGAAAAGATTCTGGCAAACTGTATACAGTGCACTGTGCTGTGCCTAGTGCAGGTCCTGAGAAGGCGGAGCATGACACAAGTATTTAAAAAAAACACCAAAGAGAATCCTTGTGTCATGCCCCGCCCCCTCCGGACCTGCACTAGACATACCACAGTGTATACAATATGCCTAAAGTGCTCCTTTAAGTCAAATTCAGTAACAGTTCCTGATGGGGATTGTAGTACTCTGTGTTTTTTATTAAAGCAATATCACGCGATAGGCTTAGGTACACGGACTGAAGAGATCGTATCACACATAATAGGCTTAGATACACCAGCTCAGCAGACGGTATCACACATGATAGGCTTAGATACATGGCTCAGCAGACAGTATCATAAAGGATAGGCTTAGATACATCATCTCGGCAGCAATGTCCCTGGAGATTATTGTATGCAAGCATTACATAAGAAATGTAAAGCTGCGTGATTCTCTGAGACTGTATCGCACTTACAGGCTTAGATACACCAGATTAAAGTATCACACGTGGTAAGATAGATACACCAGCTAATTAGCACAGTATCACACATGATAGGCTTAGATATGGTGGCTCAGCACACAGCATCGCATATTCTAGACTTAGATACACCAGCTCAGCAGAAGGTATCACACATGATAGACTTAAAGGGTAACTAAATGTTCAACAATCTTCTGACGTGTCATAGTGACATGTCAGAAGTTTTGATTGGTGGGGGTTCGAGCACTGAGACCCCCAACAATCACTAAAACGAAGTGTCAGAAGTGCTCGTGTGAGCGCTGAGCCGCTTTGTTTCTGTTCGGCTTTTTCCGGAAATCGACGTAGCGGAGTACAGGCTCAAGTCTAGACTTGAGCCCATACACCGCAACATTGGCTTTCCGGAAAAAGCCGAATAGAAACGAAGAGGCTCGGCGCTCACATGAGCATTTCTGCCATTTTGTTTTAGCGATTGGTGGGGGCCTCAGTGCTCGGACCACCACCAATCAAAACTTCTGACGTCATTATGACATGTTAAAAGTTTGTTGACCATTTAGTTACCCTTTAAATACAGCACCAACATATTCCATAGCCCTATACATAGATAGTAGTCACTCATATCATTCCAGCCGTATATACAGATCTACCCAGAGGTGTAACTTGAAGCTCCTGGGCCCCAATGTAATATCTGTACCAGGTTCCCCACTTACGATGTATCATTTTGGACCCCTCAGGCACTTGGGCTTGGGTGCCACCGCTAGCTCTGCACCCCCTATAGATACGCCTATGGATCTACCCCAAAATTCTCATAAACAAGTTTTCTCCTCGTGGCCCATAAACTAATTTTGGTAAATTTTTGGGTGTGACCTTGATGAGTGGGAGTTGAAAATGTAATTTTAGATATTTTCCAGTCCACCATATAGTGAAGAGTGTAATGCGGAGATCACTGGAGAGTTGAGCCAGTAATAAAGGAGACACTTTGCATAACTTAGCCACGTATTTTTTTTCCTTTTGGCACAGAGTGACATTTCCTTATGATCTGATTATTCAAGTCTTTTCAGTTTGCGACGTGTCCTCTATCAAGGAGTGAAGTCTGCTGGAGTGTGTAGGAGCTAATTAGATGCCCAGTGGTTTGGCTGCGTTTCAGAAATCCGGCTGCACTATGGATATGGCGGAGTCCGTGCTCTTGGCGGGGATACACAAAGATACAGTAGCTATTACAAATACAGGATATATATATGTCTGGTGCAGACGAGAGGCATATTTATACTTGCCAGCTGTCCAGGGGTTGCCAAATGCTGCAATATTTACTGGCAGGCATTAAAAGAGAAGTGGTTATGAGTAAAAGTCAGAACCCCTCCTGAGGCTACAATGCTACAAGTGTCAGATATATAAATGTCAGCCAGACCGACTATTCTGTTGTAGATATAAAAAAAAAAGTCCATTAAGCACACATTATAAATGTGAAAACCATGTTTAAACATCCTATTTCTATGCTAAGATATAAGTGCTGGAAGTTACAGGCCCGAAGCCTGAGCCTGCACTACTGAGAGATTCTGATCACAACATGTTGCCTTCTGATTTCTATCAGGTGCTGCTTTGTCATGGAGACCTTGTGTGGATCCAAATCACAAAATACATCATCGATATACCCAAATATACACACAGAACTGTTCAAACTGGGAAGGATGAAGATATTGATGTAGATGGTGATTTGAATTCACACAACGTCTCTTATGCATTTATCTTGCTTTAATTGATCTCAAACAGAGCTGTATAAATATGTATGTAGTGAGCACCCCCTATTGGTAGCTGGAGGCAGGCAGAATTGAATTGAATTCTATGGTTGTGTGAAAAGAAGCACTCTACTGGTAGTATTGTTTATTAAGGCCCCATACACACGGCCATGCCCGTAATCACGTGCCACAACTGCGGGCACGGCCAGCCGCTAGGGGTCGCGGACAGCAACTTGCAAAGTTTGGGAGCACAGCCCATAAAAACCAAAAGTACAGACAAGTTCCATAATTTGCGTCACACTTCTACGACTCGGACACCTTCCCGCAAATATACGGGAATGTGTCCGTGGTCAATATAAGTGAATACGTCCGTAATTGCGGACCGTAAATACGGTCTGCGATTAGAGACAGTTTTTACGGTTGTGTGCATGGGGCCTAAGTGAACTCTGCTTAGCTTGTTTATAGGGTCACTCTGACGGCGCTGGTAATGGAGGCCCTTTAACTGTTGTAATGTGGGTGTGGTCTGTACTTATGGGCGGGGTTTATACATCTTAAGTCACACCCTGAGGTTAATTGTTAAAAGTAGGCATGTGTTAAAGGCTGATATAAGTGGTTGTGTTCCTTCAGTTGTCACCCAGCACTTAGTATAACTGAGGATATATTATCTGAATAGAATATTAAGAATTTATTTTTAGGGGGAAATTATTCTAAATTCATAGAAACATGCGTCTTCTTACTTAATGCTCAGTGTGTGACCTGAACGTCCTTAGTCTGGCAGAAAAATCTGTGAAGCAACATATAAAGCTCCAAATTCAAAAGATTGTATTGTAGCGGTAATTCACTGGCGGAACCCGGACCAGAGAGAAGAGAAAAGGACATTAAATAAAATGTGTCTCCAGGGGAACGTTCTGTTACATGCAAATGCTGGTTAGAGCTACTATCCATAATTGGGGTTTCTCTGGAAGATAAAGCGTGTGTTTCCTTTTTAATTTGACAAGCATTAAGGAATGTAACGTAATTGCAGCAATGCTTATTTCCATTTATTGATTGGTCCAACAAGTACAAAAAAACCAAAATAAAATATCAACACTCACAGTTAATATGAATATATATATACTATATTGCGAATGTCATTTACATACTTCTATAAAACAGATATACATATTCTTCTCCATAGGGAGCAGTATTATAGTAGTTATATTCTTGTATATAGGGCGCAGTATTATAGTAGTTATATTCTTGTACATAGGGGGCAGTATTATAGTAGTTATATTCTTGTATATAGGGGGCAGTATTATAGTAGTTATATTCTTGTATATAGGGGCAGTATTATAGTGTTTATATTCTTGTATATAGGAGCAGTATTATAGTAGTTATATTCTTGTATATAGGGAGCAGTATTATAGTAGTTATATTCTTGTATATAGGAGGCAGCATTATAGTAGTTATATTCTTGTATATAGGGGGCAGTATTATAGTAGTTATATTCTTGTATATAGGGGGCAGAATTATAGTAGTTATATTCTTGTATATAGGGGGCAGTATTATAGTAGTTATATTCTTGTATATAGGGGGCAGTATTATAGTACTTATATTCTTGTATATAGGGGGCAGTATTATAGTAGTTATATTCTTGTATATAGGAGCAGTATTATAGTAGTTATATTCTTGTATATAGGGGCAGTATTATAGTAGTTATATTCTTGTATATAGAGGGCAGTATTGTAGTAGTTATATTCTTGTATATAGGAGCAGTATTGTAGTAGTTATATTCTTGTATATAGGGGCAGTATTATAGTAGTTATATTCTTGTATATAGGAGGCAGTATTATAGTAGTTATATTCTTGTATATAGGGAGCAGTATTATAGTAGTTATATTCTTGTATATAGGAGCAGTATTATAGTAATTATATTCTTGTATATAGGGGCAGTATTATAGTAATTATATTCTTGTATATAGGGGCAGTATTATAGTAGTTATATTCTTGTATATAGGGAGCAGTATTATAGTAGTTATATTCTTGTATATAGGGGCAGTATTATAGTAGTTATATTCTTGTATATAGAGGGCAGTATTGTAGTAGTTATATTCTTGTATATAGGAGCAGTATTGTAGTAGTTATATTCTTGTATATAGGAGCAGTATTGTAGTAGTTATATTCTTGTATATAGGGGGCAGTATTATAGTAGTTATATTCTTGTATATAGGGGCAGTATTATAGTAGTTATATTCTTGTATATAGGAGCAGTATTATAGTAGTTATATTCTTGTATATAGGGGGCAGTATTATAGTAGTTATATTCTTGTATATAGGGGGCAGTATTATAGTAGTTATATTCTTGTATATATACACGCATTTTGTTTCATTTTGTTGGCATGTGCTGTTTAAACTTTTGTGTTGTTTATGTGATTTATATATATATTTAGCAAAGCTATTACTTTTATGTTTTCTGCCCTAGGGGAAATAGTTACATAGCACCGATCAGTAGCAACTGGATTTGACTTTCAAGCATAGGTTTTCTTCCAGTGAAGGTAGCACATCATTATGTAACAGGACTGGAGAGCTCAGCTATGGCAGTGAAGATCAAGGACGTTTACGAGGCTCATGTCTCTGGTGTTTATTATGGCTTTTGAGAAACATGACTGACCAAGAACATTCTTCTCTTATTACAAGTAAATTACTTTGTTGGAGTTTTTTGGCCTCCTGTATAAATGAGAATAATTTTTTAACCAGACCCTGGAGCAATCAAAACATTCCTGTGGTAACTGCCAAGAAAGTCCTCCGAAATTAGAGCATTACCCACTCTATAAACTGGGCAGGAAGTTACTGCTTTTGATTACCACAAACAGACAATAAAGCTGATGTAGACATTAAAATAAAAAATTAACCTTTAGAAAATTTTTGGTGACATTTTTTCAAACAATCCAGAAGATTTATCCACCTATTGTAGTTCACGGCTGGTCATAAAGATGAACCTAGGCATTTTGTGAAGAAATGTGACAAATTCCATAAAATTTAAGTGCAATACAATTTTTGGAAGGTACTGATTCTCCTTAAGGAGATCCAGCTGGTAGGAAATCATCAGAGCAATGCTTCCTGGGAAAAAAAGTATGCAAAATAGTCTCCTCCAGTGAGAAGAGAACTGTATTTCTAGTGCCACCTATTGGTGACTACTCTGCAAGTCAAAGTTCGACCCTTTAAAGGGTCTTGAAACACGACTCGGGCTAATAGACAAACCTACAGTGAAATACAAAGTCACTCAACTTTCAGTAGAAGGTGAGTGCCAAGAGCTACCAGAGATGGAAAGATGGCAGCAGGTCCCCAAAACATTTCTTAGGGAGTATTTTTTTGGACAGTCTTCAGACCTGAATATTTTTGCTTTCCAATGTTTGCTTAGCGTATGCAATATGTTCTGGCTGTGGCTCAGCAGCATGGCTGTGACCACCGGACGACATGCCAGATACCAATGCAATTGTTGAAATCTGGTAGCGTTCTAAGCATTCAGTGATTGGTTGGTGCCACATAATGGTCCCAATTGCTAAAGAGGAGAAGATAGTGGTTGGCTCCCAGATCTAGATCTTGGCGTTCTTGGATTTTTTTTTTTTCCGTTTTAGTAATTCTACCGTTTTTGGAAAATTTCATGCTGCATACTGCCAGGTGACGCGTCTCCTTAACCAAGTTTTGGAAGGAAAATGGTTGTCCTTGGTTTGAACATAACCCAAATGATACCGGCTAGCCTGTTCACCAAGCAATGTCCTGATATGTTTGGAAAAGTATCCTCAAGGTGGAGCTCCGCTAAATCTGTAAATGGCCAATGTAAGTCCCTATTGGCTACATGTGCATAATGATGATATTCTTTAATCTGGTATCTAAAGGTCCAATAATCCAGCAGGCACAGAATCTCTTAGAGTATATTCAGTGATAAGTGGAAAAAGAAGGTTCCAAACACCAGAGAGTCTTGGATCCAAAATGAACATACCATACGGGAAGTATGGTCCCTGCAGCTATTCGAGGGCTCAAGGAGAGGGTTGGATCCAGCTCAAGTTGACCACATCCCCTGATGAGAGCTCCTCATATCCACAGTCACCGCAAACACAGGAAGAAGGAACCTAACACCGCTTATCTCCCAGGCAAACAAATCATAGGACCGATTCCAATCCAACCCATCTGCTCCGGTTGGTGGAATGACTGGCTGTCCTCCGAAATCGAATGTTTGGTGGGGCCAAAAAAGTGTCATGTTCTCCTATCCCTAAATGGGAGTCTATGGAGGAGCAAAACAACAGCAGGAAAGGGCACCATTTGGATTGTTGCCATGAGGCTTCCTCTCTGTTACCAATAACATGTAGTTCATGCATTTTAGTTGGATATTATACATAAAGTTTTTGGAAAATCCCACTAATTCAGCATTACTCTGGTCCCGGAGGTGTAAGACAAAGGAAATTTTACTTTTTTCAAAACCCACAAATTGCCTTTATCTGGGAATCATTTTATTGGATTACATACTTTATTGCTCTCGGTTTCTCGGTAGAAAAACTTCAGCAGCTTCATTTAGAAAAGAAAAATTAGTCAATATAAAAAAAAATATCTACAAGACGGGGCTACTCTCAGCAATTAAATCCTCCGACATCAGCTGCTCTGCTTAGCCCTGCTTTTAATTAAAGGATTATTTTCAAAGGAGGCGATAAAGCTTTAATTTCAAAGTCTTGATAACATTTTTTTTTTGTACATTTTCTTTTGGGCTTTTTTCTTCTCCTTTTTGATTCCCGCATTTAATAATCACCCAGGATTCTGCAAAGTAACTTTCTACCTGTCTTCGATGTGACAAGAAAGTCATTTGGATGAATGATGGAGAACGGTATAAATTGAAATGTGCTTGGAGATTTAGGCAAGGGGGGGGGGGGGTCACCATCCGCTCTGTAATCTTGTGTTTTCACGGAATGTAACTGCTGTTGGTTTAGCAAAACAGCTTTTATTGACAATGCAATAGATTCAGGCAGTAAGGCATAAACACCAGAAAATATATTGGTTGGCTGCATGCCTGGAGAAAGATACGGCAGACATTTTTTTTACGGTTTTCGAAAATTTCTCTATGAAATGACACATGACCAAAAACGAAAGAGTTTTCTACAGTAGCTACCGGGGAAAAATAAAGAAAACCTCTCACCATACAATGAGGTTGGCAGATATAATATAAAAGTTCTGGTTTAATACTTAATCCCAGTCACATTTATTCAGGAGCATATTTAGAGAGGACGAGGCCCATTGTAAAACTTCAAATGGGCCCCATATCTAACCCAGGTGTTGTTAATGTAAAATAGTGCTCTGACTATTCCAACCACTAGGTGGTGCTTTGTAAAATACTACTACACATAACTGAGAGAAAATGATTTGTGCTCCAAGTGCTGGTAGACTTTAATTAAATAGCACACCCAGTGGTCACCCATGGTATTGCACTTAAAACTTGATTTTGATATAGATCATTATTACTCCTTGAAGACTTATCAAAATAACATAGAATAGTTTATCTTTCATTGTACATGCAACGCGAACATAAAATGCTCACTTTTACAAAGAATGTATTCACTCACGGTCACTGTCCCAGGCACCTAATCGAATTGCCCTAACTTAGACACTGTAAGGCGAATCTCATAGAAATTCTGTGAAAGCGAAAAAACTAGTGCACCCAGTGGAAACCCATGCAAATACTGGAAGAACATAGTAAATTGGGTATTGTTGGCCCTGGCTTAGATTTCAAACCATGTCAAAGTGATGCACTACAGCAATATCAAGAACACTTTGACCCAGAATCCCAAAATGTGCCCCATCTAAAATCAGCTTGGTGCAGACTAAACTGGGGTCCAAAATCTGAGGCAGTCAAGGGAGAGATAAGTAACACAGGACGAGGTGTAAGCCTGAAAATCAGTATGGTCCTTGCTGCAGATCTAGAGTAGTCTCTAAACAGTGAACATGTGAAACCGGAAAACCTGTAGTCAGAGATGAGGAGTTGGGTCGAAACAAATGCAGATAATGGAGCTGTAGCCAAGTAGAATGTAGATGAGTCCATAACCATTGCTAACCACAGAAGAGTCAAGGAACAACCAGAGATGTAATCAAGAGCGAAAACCAGAAGGTGGCAAATGACAATCAGGACTGAAGAGGAGACCATTGAAAGGATAGTCCAACTCAGGAGCGTAGGCCTCAAGAAGATGTGAAGCGACGTGGGAGCAGTGTTTGATAGGCCATCTGATGACTTCAGGTGCTGTTTGTCAATGATCTTCTGTTTGTCAATGATCTTCCAGAAAGGGGTCAATAACAATTGGCTAAGAACCACTACTGAAAAGCTAGTGCAAGTTTAGACTTCATTTTTGCCTGTTCTTCACGAGCAATGTTGCCTTCTTTCTCAACCCCAAAAAATATATAGTAGAGAACTCCAGTATTTAATCATATATTACGTCATGTACACTATATGGCCAAAAGTATGTTGACCCATGAGCACCACACTAATATGAACTTGTTGGATATCTCACTTATAGGTGACCAGGTGAATTACATATGACTGGGGCAGATCTATCAGATAATAATATCACTTACAGGTGACCAGTGAAGATCTAGCAGATGACAATACCACTTACAGATGACTGGGGCAGATCTAACGGATAATAACAACACTGACAGGTGACCAGGACAGATCTAGCAGGTCATAATAACACTTACAGATGACAAGGACAGATCTAGCAGATAATAATAATAATAATAACAACAACACGTACAGGTAACCAGGACAGATATAGCAGATAATAACACAGGTGACCAGGGCAGATCTAGCAAATAATATCACTTACAGGTGACCAGGGAAGATCTAGCAGATAATAATAGTACTTACAGGTGACTAGGGCAGATCTAGCAGATAATAATATCACTTACAGGTGACCGGGGAAGATCTAGCAGATCATAATATCACTTACAGGTGTCCAGGACAGATCTAGCAGATCATAATAACACTTACAGGTGACCGGGGCAGATCTAGCAGATCATAATAACACTTACAGGTGACCAGGGCAGATCTAGCAGATAATAATAACAACACGTACAGGTGTCCAGGACAGATCTAGTAGATAATAATAGCACTTACAAGTGACCGGGACAGATCTAGCAGATCAGGAATTTCACCAAATGACTTGTGGCAAAGGTGGTATCATATAACAGGGCCATGTTAAAATGTCACCAAGGTCTTCAGTACGACCCATACTACTAGCAATGTTTGTATATGGAGATTACATGGCTGTGTGCTTGATTTTATGTACCTGTTTGCAATGGGTGTGGCTGAAACACCTGAACTCAATAATTAGGAGGGTGCGTCCACATACTTTTGGCCATATAGTGTACAGTGCTTTAAGGAGATGAAAAGGAGTATTTACATGCTGGAGCCCCATGTGACCACGTAAACATTGTTTATTCTCCTGGGCTCATAAATAACTTATCTTGCCTTGTTTAGAGGGTTATAATGAGTGAAGTCTGCCTGCAGCCATAGACATCCTTCAACAATAAACATCATTGTTTTTCCAGAACTATCATCTTTGTCGTAGACCTTGACATCTACAGCAACCTCGCTCATGAAATGAAATAATAACCGAAATCATCTCTTTTAAAAGATGGCGTAAGGGCAAACCCATTAAAAAATTTGAGGTGTGTGGGTGTCAGATCCAAAGCGTTCTCCGGTGAATCCTGTTTCCGGCTCTAAAAAGTCTTCTTTGAGGAACAATTTTAATTTCCATACATCAACATATATGAATGTAAACCATCTGTTTATGTGGAGTGGCATTTTTATCTATGGGGCAACTGCTGTCTATTCCGAGTGAAGAATAATTACCAGGTAACAACACAATCTTAGGTCGGCAGTCTAATTAATAGAGGGTTTTGTCGGTAATTACCTTAGCCCCGTCTGACTGGCCGTCAAGGGTTAAAATAATAATGAGACGCGCAGCTGAAATGACCCTACCGGTTATTTGTCTCCCGAAACACAAAACAAGCTTCTCATTTAACAGGATTAGATTTGCCCGAGTGTTCAACAGAGCAAGCACTTGTTCTAATGACTTCTACTTTGGCGAGCCACCCTTCGGTAATGAAGAAGCCCAGGAATGAAGCTCGATGTGCGGCGGGGAGACGGATGATTGCAAGAGCCATGATTGACTTGTAATGACATGTTTAGGAACCTGACTACTGTGCATTAAGTCCGGGTGGCTGAGGTTTGGTCTATCATCGGAGGAAGACCGGCGAATGCGAGACTCTGATGCAATGTAAAGCTTCACCGGATTTGGAATGTATTCTGATTACTCTGGTTTATTGTGTGTAGAACTCAGTTTTTATTGCTTTTATTAAGCTAATCAGATTTTGCAAGTACATTCTAACACAATAAAAGGCACAATGTTTCATTTTGTAGCTATTACGATATTTTTTGCATAGACCGTCAGTCATGGCGGCATCTCCTCCTTAAAGAGGACCGGTCTGCTCTCCTGACATGTCTGTTTTAGTTAACACTTGTATTCCCCATCAAAGAACAATTCTGGAACATATTTTCTTAGAAGTCTGCATTGTGTTGTACCTCTGTTATTCCTCCTGGAAATTATGAATAAATTGACAATTGAGTGACACCATTGCCATTCAAAAGACAGGATGTCTTTAAAGGGGTTCTCCATTTTGAATAAAAAATAATTGTCTAAAGATTCTTTCGATGATAAGATGATCACAGGGTGTCCCAGCGAACAGCTGTAATCTGTGGGGGAACGTGTTGTTCAATATCCTTGCAGCGCCGCCACAGGAGAAATGAAGTATTACACAGTTTACACTTATTTATATCAATAGGCTGTCCTTGTAGTGTATGGACATACTGGGTCCTCCAGAGGGAGAGAGAGAGAGAGAGAGAGGGGGGAGAGAGAAAGGGAGAGAGAGAGAGAGACGCTCTTTGTAGCTGCTCTCCATTAGATGAGGGTCCAGAATTGGAAACCCCTCATTATTGATGAAGAAATCAGAATTCTTTAAACCAGACTGCCCTATTAAAATTACGTTATATGTACTATGTCCTATAGAGGTGATATAGTGGACAACAGCGCTTACTAACTGGGGTCCAAAGTGTCAAACCATTTACACCTAGTTATGATCAATAACTCCAATTTAGCTGCTTTGTCTATTAAGGGTCTAAGGTTGTCTGAAATCCCCTTCCTGACTCTGTTTGCTGCTTTGTCTCTCCCCCATTCTTTACACTGCAGCTGTTTATTATACACAAGCCCACCATAAGATCAGCAGGAAGTTAGTTAATCAAGGACAGAGTGAGTATTTATACTTAGGAGAATGAGCCTCAACACCGGATTTTAGGCATGTTCTCCGAGTTCCTACTACCGATACAGCCCTGATCTGGAGATTTGGACCTCCGGAACTCTTTACGCTCAGTATGTGCTTAGATCTAGAGGTTTGGATCTCTGGCTATGGTAGCAGGAACAGGACCTTTTAAGTCCTAGCAGTACATACTCCATACATCCGTACACAAGCAGTTTATGACCACCCTGCATGAGTTAATCTGCCAATGTTTTAGTATAAAATATTACGATCCATATACAAAGCAGAATCCATCTGGATGAGAAAAACGCAGAAAGTCTCAAGATTGCACTCCGAGGCCTATTGTGATTATAGACATTCAGCATGGATTTGTATATGAAATGAATGGGGAGAACCGGGAGAGGGGGGGGGGGGCTTAGCTGTATCTGCAAGGGAAGCTTATCACAGCCTGGAGAAGAACTGATTAATTAGGGAATTTTTACATTCCCTAAAGTCGGTAAAGTGAGTTGTCCACAGATGTTCTCTATTCGAGCTGATTGCCACCTAAATCTTGAATATTTCTTCATTCCTACGTGTCATCATCTTTACAAAAGGTTGAACAACCCCCCCCCCCCATGACGATCTTCAAACATCTGTTCCTTTTTTTTTTTGGTTCGGTACTCAACAGAATCCAGTCCCACGTCCTTCCCTCCAACAGGGTATAAGTGCTACAGTCTGCTTCTAGGACGGTGACTCATGTCTAGCCGACAGTTGTAAACAAGAGTTATTAATCCAAATTTCTGCACGACACCGGAGCCCCCTTGGCATTATGGATGTGGATGAACGCAATCTGTTTTTTCTCGTAATTTGGCTACTAAGGAGATTTTGCTGCAACTGCAAGACCAACGTGTCATATTAATGGTGTCGATCATCGTTATCCAACAGCAAAACATCAAGGCTATAAATGGCTGTCATTGGATAGGGCTTAATGTGAGATACAGACCCAATAGACATTTCTTTAGTCGTGAAAATGGAAAAACAATCATATATGGGTATGCAGTATAGCCCATTTCTGCCCTCCTCTCCAACCCCACCCCTGCCCTCCTCTCCAACCACAGCCATGCCCTGCTCTCCAACCCCACCCCTGCCTTGCTCTCCAACCCCATCCTGTCTTCCTCTCCAACCCCACCCATCTTCCTCTCCAAACCCATCCCTACCCTACTCTCCAACCCCACCCCTGCCTTCTGCTCCAACGACACCCATGCCCTAGTCTCCAACCCCACCCCTGCCCTACTCTCCAACCCCACCCCTACTCTCCAACCCCACCCCTGCCCTACTCTCCAACCCCACCACCCAAATAAAGCTCCCTGTTCTTCTATAAGACAACCACTAATGACCACCATAACAGTGCACAGAGGTTTTCTCACAGCTCTGCACAGGCCCTAAATGGCAGATAAAGCTGGAGCGAGAGGCACCCTTTGTTAATGACTCCCAACTCTGGCAAATAGAGGTGGGGTCCTACAAGTGACCTCCATATGCCATAACATGCCTTGATATAACCCCTTTAATATGTAGTACTCTATTATTGCTGAACAGTCTCCCAAAATGTCTAGAAAATAGCTTGTCACATAAGCCTCTCCCCTGAGGAGTCACATAAAACTTCCCTGACTAAAGCAATATTTCCAAGAAGTTGTTTTTCTAAGGGGATTTTTCAAGCTACCTGTCTACGACTACAGGGGGTATTTAGGAGGTAAAATTATGCCCTGTAGTCCAAATTTGATGGGACATTATATCAATACCCTAAGTCCTAGTTATAAGTTTCTTTTACTCCTTTTGTAAGACCCGGTCTCTTAGGGTGTATCTACACAACCAGGTTTTGTGGTGATAATTGAAAAATCAAGACAAAAATAATGCATTTTGCGTGAACCGGATAGTTTTTGGGATAATCATGGCAAAAAACACCATAAAAACTGATTGTGTGAATACACCCTTATGATGTTGTGAATGATATGTGAGCAGTAATCGGAGGGAGCGTTATGTGTTCACCTATAAATAATCTATGTTGTCTACCCTCATTCACTACTCGTGGCGGCGCAGAGCACAATGACAGATGGGGAAAACGCGTTTTGGTGATATAAAGCGGCAGATTAAAATTCCATGTTTACCCAGCAGTAAACATACAACGTGAAACCATATGAGATACGTGTTTCTAGATGAGATAGTCTGAGAACTCGCGCTCCTGCTTCAAGAATCAATATCAACCCACGTCTAAATCAATCCCTCCAGCTTAGCGGCCATGCCGACCTAATAAGAGCCGTAGACACTGTTTTGCCTGCTGGAGTAATAGACAGCACTTAGTCAGGACTTGTTTTCTCTCCTACTTTGATTTTTTTCTCCTAATTGCTTTTTTTCTTTCTTTCTATAATTTACTACAAAAATGAGGATTTAACAAATCCTTAAAGTAAAAAGATTCCAAAACGTGCGATACGATAGATTTAGTAATAATTCTTTATTTTTTTCTCTCCTGTATATACATAAAGTTATAAGATAAAATCCTGTCTACATGCCGCCACCACTAGAGGGAGCTGAGGAGCTTACTGTATATAGTTTATACAATGAATTCAATCAAAACTCAGTGCACAGTAAACTCCTTAGCTCCCCCTAGTGGTGACTGCAGGCAGATAGAATTTTATCATGTAACTCTTTGATGGGCCCATGAGAAGAAGGTGGAGATCACACTAACCCTATCTCCTTTAAGCATAAAAACTGGTGGGGAGGGGGGGGTACGGACCTGCTAGAGGTCCATGCCATCCTGAACTCCTACATAGAAAAGAAAGGCATGGCAGAGTGGGCTACCAGGGCTGGATTTAGAGCCTTGCAAACTTGGCAATTATGCAGGGCCCCCTATTCCTAGGAGGGCCCAAGGACTGGACTTCCAGGGGCAATTTAAGAGCAGAGCATGTAAACCTTCACTACCCTGGGCCACCAGGAACTTTACAAGTGAACCCTTTAATGCCTTAGACCACCAGGAATTTTACCATTAACCACTTCACTATATAGGCATTGTATGGCAATATTATTTTGACATAATATGGCCATATTATATGGGCATTAAATGGCAGAATTTTGTGTGAAATATATGTCAGTGGTAAGTGGGCACTATATTGTAGTATTATTTAGATACAGTATGGAGGTATTTTGGGGTTGTATGGCAGCATTAATTAGGCAATAAATGGCAGCATTGTGTGGGAAATATATGGCAGTGTTATGTCGGCACTATATGGTAGTATTATTTGGAAACGTTATGAAGATATTTAGGTATTGTATGGCGGCATTATTTGGGCATTGAATGGCAGTATTGTGTGTGAAATATATGGCAGTGGTAAGTGTGCTCTATATGGTATTATTTAGATACGGTATGGAGGTATTTAGGCATTGTATGGCAGCATTACTTAGGCAATAAATGGCAGCATTGTGTGGGAAATATATGGCAGTGGTATGGTCGGGACTATATGGTAGTATTATTTGGAAACAATATGGAGGTATTTAGGTATTATATGGCGGCATTATTTAGGAATTGAATGGCAATATTGTGTGTGAAATATATGGCAGTGGTAAGTGGGCAGTATTATTTAGATACGGTATGGAGGTATTTAGGCATTGCATGGCGGTATGATTTTGGCAATAAATTTGGACAATAAATGGCAGCATTGTGTGGCCATAGTGGGATAGTTTAAACATTTGGGTAAAAAGTGCACATGTATCTATGTATTTTATATACATTTTGAAATTATGAGCAGCCCAGGGCCCCATTTTCTGTAAAACAGGCTCTAGTGGCTACAAGCTTAGGGCCATTCTTTCTTGATATGGTGCTGTTTATGGGAACAAACCAGCCCACGGACCTCATATGATCTATGAAACTGATTTATACATCATCTATAGACCCTATAAATCTGTAGGTTGGGCATTGGGGCTCTGAGCCCGGGGAGATTTTGGCAACATGGTTGTCCAAGCAGCTTATGAAATACTCCAGTCAGCTTTGTCAATAATCCTACATTCTCCGCATGTCCTCTGCAGATATTCAGGGGTTACACACATCTAAATCCAAAATCCTAGCGGATAAAAGAAAATATGACATTGTCACGCAGCAACATTGCTCAGGACCAGTCTGCGGGTCTGGAATGAATTTCCATGGCACACGAGAGAAGTTTATCTTCTAAGAAAAGAAGCGGGCACCTCCTCAAACAATGCGCTCATTTAGATTCTGTGCCTGGATTTCTTCTGAGAGGAGGCCCCATCAAAAGATTTACGCATCAAAATAAAATTAAAAAAAATTCAGTTCAAGCGCAGGAAAAGCCTGGAGAAACGTTGCTTTTTTATTTCCACTTAAAAGCTAAATCGTTCATTAGCATTTTAATAAAATATTCCGATTTTTCTCCGGCGGACGCCAAGCTGTGTGTGAAAGCAGCTCAGCGAACAATGGGGATCTTTACAAGGCTGTTGGCCCATTAGTCGCGCTCATCTTCTAGCACATAGGTATTTATTGTATATACTAAACGATTCAATCCCCGCACTGAAAATGGACCAGCGCTGAGCCTGTGTGCTAAAGAGGAAGAATTATAATCAAAGCCACCGAGACCACCATTGAGGCGATCATGTGATCAATGCTTTCTCCTTGTGACCTCCATTGTAATGAACGCAAACACTAGAGGAAAGTTTACATTGCTACTTACGAGGGTTCATGTGGGCTGTCATGTGGGTGTTCCTATTTTAAAGTATTAGTGTCTTCTTCTTGTACTAATACAAGTAGGCACTATGGTTGGGACTATATGAAAATCCTAAGAGAGGAACGTAGCTTTACTAGTTTCCAGGTTATATTTTGGTGAGGGTCCGACTACCGGCAGCCCCGATGATCAGCTGCATGAAGAAGCCACAGCTGAAGTGACTGAGCTGCAGTACCAGACACAGCCACAATCAAATGTACGGCGCTGTGTGTAAACAATGATGCACTTTTATGCAGCGGATCGCAGGGGGTTTTGGAAGTCCGGCCTCTACCGATCAGATGATGATACCCTATCGTAAGGATAGGCCATACATATTACAGTCCCAAAAAACCCTATAATAAAAAAACAAAATACAATAATATATGAGGGCAGCAGGATGGCTCAGTGATTAGCACTGTTGTACTCCGCTTCCCCCCCACACCAAAAACGTACTGACTGACAGGACAATTGGAGTTCTATGACATTGACCCATGTGTTTAGATTTGACATAGAGAAATTAGGCTGTGAGCTCCCCTCAGGGATTGATGTGAGTGTTGATGGTCTCATGGTCGGTCGTACATGACAAGATGACCACCACAGGGGCACCCTCATAAAATGAGAATATGCAAAGAAAGATGTAATATGCAATAAATCCCACCCGCCCGGGTAAAGCACTTGTCATAGCGGAGGTATAAAAAATACAAAAAGTTGAATTAATTTACTCGAAACCACAACAACTCGTCTTCTGGAGTCTACTCTTCTTTTCTCGAATGTTGCCTGTTCATCTTCATTTTCGGATAAAGAAAAGACAATCAACCTTTGAGGTATCAGCGTTCTCCTAACGAGCAACGTCCTAATTAGCGTTTGCTGTCGATGGCGCACGCTCAGACCCCCGAACGAGCGGCTGCCGACACAAATAGTGAGATGTCTGCACAATATAATTGCAGCAAAATTCTTAGAAATGAAACGGCTCTCGTGTAACTGAGTAATTCGAAACACTAAGAAATCCTCATGACTACGTCCTCATCTAACCCTTCATAGTGCTAGAAATCGCAGACAGCAGCAAGAGAACATAGAGGTGATGATACCCACGTCTCCCATATCACACTTATATAGGTCCAGGGAGATATGAGGAGATCTTTGTTGGGGTCCTCATACTGTTGCGCTGCTTCAGCTGCCGCTATGATCCGGTAGCGTGGATGGATCACCGTGGTCACAACTGATTTTTGTTACCCAACTAACGAAATAGATACTCCACCAGATCCCAAATGGATTCCATGGGATCTATAGAGCTGATATTCTTTCAGAGAATCTCAATTGGTTGCTAAGTCAAAAATAGACATGACCAATTTGAGCCTCAACGATTTGGAAATTGAGCCTCCTTTCCATAAGGATCCATTGGGGGCAACTGACTTGACGTGAAATGAATAACCGACAAAAAGATCCCCCCATCGATATTATGTGCCAGCAATTTACAGGGCAAATGGGTATATTGATACAAATTGGGACCAAAGATGGGCACAAATCTGCTCACTATAGACCATGACCTCCATCATCCAAATGGAACCAACAAAAACAACTTGGTGGGTATAGGGATCTGCATTGATTACTTTTAAGGGGCCATCAACCAAACCTAACCTTGAGAACACAAGGAAGATCTTCCACTTACCTGCTCATGATACTCGATGCCCATACTGAGGGTGTTTATCAAGATGGCGATCATGATCCCCCGGTTAAAGTACTTGCTGTCCACGATCCGTTTCAGCCGATTGGTGAATTCTTCCCAGAGTTTACAGATCTTATTCACCTCTTTCTCTTTCTTCTTGAAGGTCCTCACTTTTTGGACGTGATCTCTTTGGTCTCCACGTCTTAAGTCCTGCGTGAACTCATATACTCCATTGGTGTCCGACTCACAGCTGTCAGAGTCGCTGATTTCCAGTTCTGGATTTTCCAGAAGACTGGCGCAGTAAGGGCATTTCTGGAGCTCACAGATGATCTGGCTCGGCTGGGGACTTGGCAAGGAACAGGGGACGCTTAGACTTGATAATTTGCTGGAACTTCTGCAGAGACCTTGAAGGAGGAAAGAGAAATTATAATCTGTTATAATCTAGAAATATGCCATCATTTCTGAAGGTTCAAAAACCCCTTGAAGAGAATTGTGTGTCATGACCTCATTAGGTTCTTCTTCTGATTGGCTGAGAGGACTTTTCCCGTGTCTAAGGAGTCAGATGGCGGGGTTCACTTACTTTGGCACCATGATTAACACTTTATGGATACATTAGTGCCAATATCGGGGTTGCCATCAGAAATATCTAGGCCCCATATGGTAAAATGATCAGGGACCTGAACTTCCGATTGTGTCCAACAATCTTCATCTTTGGCGAGATCCAGAACATTTTTTACTTGTGCAAGAATGGTAATTCAGATATCAATATAGGAGAGGGTAACAGTAGTCAATATATAATATAGGTTATAATTTATTTCTATGAATGACGTGTAATTGATGGAGAAAGGTTGAACTTAATGGACCTGTGTTTTTTTTTCAAACTATATAACTATGTTGGGATCCAGGTTTGCCCCTAATTTCCTATTGACAAGTCGTAGCTCCCATGTGAATACTGGTGGTGAACAAGTGGGAGGTGAATTTGGGCCCCTTATTTGCCTAGGCCTTTGACAGTAGTACCACCTATACTGCCCTGATGGCGTCCCTGACCAGTATTGTACAGAGGCTCGAATTTAAAGGAGCCCTGGTTATTGATCCCCATTAGCCAATCTCCTATATTTCTTCATATAGAGTCAAAGAAACTGGGATCAACAGAGGAAAGGAAACTTGAACCAATTCGACTTCTCGCTTCGCAAGACTAAATAGCAGTCACATTTAATACAGAGTTAATATTGCTGCCTGCTGAAAGTAAGCGTTTCTGTAAGCATTGTGGGGGAAGCAGCAGTGCTGACACAGCCGCGGCTTCCATTAAATTCACTATACACATGCAAATCAGTCCGCAGCTTTCATCTAAACATATGTGCTGTCAATGACGCGATCCAAACAGCAGCTTATAGGTTCCATCCCTAAGGGAATGTGTATGAGATAAACACTGGCGAGCCGCGAGCCCAATACGACTAAAAATTGCTTCAAAAATTTGTTTCGTTTTGATTTTTCGAGTTCCGGTAGAAATCCTTCTTGACAAAGTGGTTTATACATGAAGACAAGATGGCGGCTATTTTATATAGGCAATAAGCATCCTTATCTACAGAGTATAATGCTATGCTCACAATATGTAGAGAAAGCAAAAATATATGCGAAAAAAAAAGGGGATGCACTTGACTATTTTTGAAGAATCTATTTTTTATGATCTAAATAGGTCCTGAATTCTGTGCTGATTAATGTCTTAATATATCTTTATATGGGATGGAGCTCTGTTTTTCTGATAGAGCTCCAAATCTCCTTAATAGACATAAATTATTAAATTCTGGTTGCCTGCAGTCACCACTAGGGGGAGCTTAGGAGCTTACTGCAGACTGTTTTATAATGGAGTTCTATGGATAAACAGTCTACAGTAAGCTCCTAAGATCCCTCTAGTGGCGGCTTACAGAAACCAGAATTGTATTGTTTATCTCTATGTCCCTGCAGGTAACAGTCGCGGGCCATCCGGAGCCATTTCTATTCTCTCCTTTGATTTTCCTGGGTTCGACCCAGCTTTTGTCTTGACTCCGCTTGATCTGACTTTTCTGTGCCTGCACCTGACCTTGCGCTTTCATTCTAATCACTGGACTTAACATTGTCCGCATGTTATTGACCTGATCTGTTTGACCAAGAAACGGTCAACACCCACCATCCATGGACAGACTGTCTATTGGGGACTATACTGGGGACCATAACCTGGGAATCTTCCTAGTAAAATCCATACCTCCTTGCATGGGTTAGGGTGAAGAACAGGCGATTCCTTAGACACCACTGCCCTGGTTCGTTTTAGCATTATACTTTAAGGGTTTGCCCATCTTGGACAACCGATCCAGTGATCGGTCAAGGAAAGCAGCTAGTTTCTTCAAGCAAAATGAAGTAGGAGCCTCTGTTCACACGTGTCATGGTTTCTGTTCATACAGGAAGCCACGACGATGAGCCGATCCCAAAGGAATCCAAAGGGCTCAATCAGGGTTTCCGCCGATTTGACGGCGAGAATAGCGCTGCATGGTGTTCTATTCCTGCCGTCAAATCTGATGGAATGGCCTTCAAAGCAAATGTGAACATATCCCTACACGGCACCCATTCAATGGGCCATCTCCATAATACACGATGCACCCGTTCTGCCAAAGGGAGAGCCTTTACAGAGCTCTGCTTATTAGTAATGCGGGACCCCCCGCTATTAAATACCTATTCCCAAATACGGCATATGAATAGGTGTTTGCCAAGCTAGACAATTCCTTAAAATAATATATTGTGTCAATGTGGGTCCTACTGCCTTGACCCTTAAATATTGTGGCAAATTCAGCTCTGCTGCATCTACATAGAAACACCTGTATAGCTAGAAAGAGACTCTGGAAGTTTACTTGTTGTCTCCTCGGGGTCCGGTGATGTAGGAAGCGCACACATTGAAGTCCACGTTCTTTAGACCTTTACATTAAATAGACAGATGACCACTTGGGGGAAATGGTGGCGTTACTATACGTCCCTGCGGGACAATCCTTATGGTCCACAGTCAGTTAACTATGACAAGGGCTCTTGATGGCTGCTATGTTATGGTCACTGCTGCCGGCTTCTAGAACCTTGCAGGTTTCCTGTATCCTCACCGTAGACGGGCGCCCCCGAGTTCCTGTAAATGTTGTGTGATGTTAACTGGGTTTTGGAAATGGCGTCTAGTGACAGCACGGTGGGGGTGACGAGCGTTGGAGAACACTCCATACTCGCTGCTAACCTAGACAAGGATGGAGACATGTGCGCGATCTTCAGCGGAACGCCGGTATCAGAGATTAGTCTCTCCTTAATGCAGCCCCTTCTCTCCAGATCACCACGCAGCGTTTTATGTAGTACGAATGTATGCAATTATACTTAAGTGTTTATGTTCCCATGCTATGAAGCCATTGCTCGTGATTTTCTGCCACTCGGCTGCGGGGCAGAGTAATGAGGTATTCACAAGTGTGATTATTACCTTCAGCCATTATTATATAAGCCGAGTCAAGAATCCACCATGAATAGTTAATAAACAGAGAATTAAGCCGACGTATTGACTCGTGTAAATTGCGCCGGACATCGTGCCGAGATTTAGACATAGCAGTTATACTAGTCCTTACTCTAACCCTTTTGACAGTCCCTTTTTCATTAGAAGAGTCCCTCCAGATCACAATGAGTCCCGCTGCAGGGACCCCTAGCGATCAGCTGTAATCTGTAGGGCTGTAGCTTGGCTTTCCTTCACCTGGGGCAAAGGTTCAGTTCCATGCCCCCATCCCTGTATCTAAATATCCTGGCCAAGGCAAAGGCACCTCTCCTGGCACCCTGCCTAGTAACCCCCACTAGCTACGACCCTGCCAGTAGCAAGTGTTTAATTCATATACAGCACCTCCGCAGGATAAATGAGGTATTACGCAATGCCCAATGGAATCAGTGTAATACACAAATGTGCTCGGTCCCCCAGACACTCTTTGCAGATGTTCTCCGCTCTGGCAAAGAATAGGTAGCCCTCTTCTGGTAACTAAGAATTCCCTAGGAGAGTACTAGAATGTAAGTTTTCTAAACCAGACAAGCCCTTTAAGTGTCTTCAAAAATGGAAATTCACTTTCAACAACAATGCAAAAATACAGTGAAGGAAATAAGTATTTGATCCCTTGCTGATTTTGTACGTTTGCCCACTGTCAAAGACATGAACAATCTAGAATTTTTAGGCTAGGTTAATTTTACCAGTGAGAGATAGATTATATATTTAAAAAAAAAAGAAAATCACATTGTCAAAATTCTATATATTTATTTGCATTGTGCACAGAGAAATAAGTATGTGACCCCCGACCAACCATTAAGAGTTCAGCCTCCTCCAGACCAGTTACACGCTCCAAATCAACTTGGTGCCTGCATTATAGACAGATCTTACATGGTCACCTGTATAAAAGACTCCTGTCCATAGACTCAATGATCAGTCTGACTCTAACCTCTACAACATGGGCAAGACCAAAGAGCTTTCTAAGGATGTCAGGGACAAGATCATAGACCTGCACAAAGTTGGAATGGCCTACAAAACCATAAGTAAGACGCTGGGTGAGAAGGAGACAACTGTTGGTGCAATAGTAAGAAAATGGAAGACATACAAAATGACTGTCAATCGACATCGATCTGGGGCTCCATGCAAAATCTCACCTCGTGGGGTATCCTTGATCCTGAGGAAGGTGAGAGCTCAGCCGAAAACTACACGGGGGGGGGAACTTGTTAATGATCTCAAGGCAGCTGGGACCACAGTCACCAAGAAAACCATTGGTAACACATTACGCCGTAATGGATTAAAATCCTGCAGTGCCCGCAAGTTCCCCCTGCTCAAGAAGGCACATGTACAGGCCCGTCTGAAGTTTGCAAATGAACATCTGGATGATTCTGAGAGTGATTGGGAGAAGGTGCTGTGGTCAGATGAGACTAAAATTGAGCTCTTTGGCATTAACTCAACTCGTCGTGTTTGAAAGAAGAGAAATGCTACCTATGACCCAAAGAACACCATCCCCACTGTCAAGCATGGAGGTGGAAACATTATGTTTTGGGGGTGTTTCTCTGCTAAGGGCACAGGACTACTTCACCGCATCAATGGGAGAATGGATGGAGCCATGTACCGTCAAATCCTGAGTGACAACCTCCTTCCCTCCACCAGGACATTAAAAATGGCTCGTGGCTGGGTCTTCCAGCACGACAATGACCCGAAACATAAAGCCAAGGCAACAAAGGAGTGGCTCAAAAAGAAACACATTAAGGTCATGGAGTGGCCTAGCCAGTCTCCAGACCTTAATCCCATCGAAAACTTATGGAGGGAGCTGAAGGTCCGAGTTTCCAAGCAACAGCCTCGAAATCTTAATGATTTACAGATGATCTGCAAAGAGGAGTGGGCCAAAATTCCATCTAACATGTGTGCAAACCTCATCATCAACTGCAAAAAATGTCTGACTGCTGTGCTTGCCAACAAGGGTTTTGCCACCAAGTATTAAGTCTTGTTTGCCAAAGGGATCAAATACTTATTTCTCTGTGCACAATGCAAATAAATATATATAATTTTGACTATGTGATTTTCTTTATTTATTTTTTTTATATAATCTATCTCTCACTGGTAAAATTAACCTAGCCTAAAAATTCTAGACTGTTCATGTCTTTGACAGTGGACAAACTTACAAAATCAGCAAGGGTTCAAATACTTATTTCCTTCACTGTATGTGTGCACATTTTCCCTGCTCAATCTGGAGGGGTAAGGTAAGGGTTAGGGTAGCCCTAATCCTAACCTTTGGTCTTCTACATAATAGTAATGATGAGATTGCTCTTCGATGAAACAGAACAAAAACATTGGTTGGTTTTCAAAATTTTGACTCGCACAATAAACCGGAACTAAACATAATACTCAAGATATGTTTCTTACCATGTTCTCCCACTAGGTGATGGATCGTTCCATATGACTCGGCATTCAAACTGACCGGGCTGTTCACCAAGCTGGCTGGAGTACTGCCGCTTCTTTTCGCTTTTGGCAAGATTGGGGGGCTGGTTTTACTGGTGGGGGAAGGCATGATGGTTGGATAGTTCATGTTGGTGTGGTTGAGCCCGACATCCAGTTTGGTGTTTGAGGAAGCATTGGAAGACTTAAAGGATTTTAACTGGTGTCCCTCAAAGTGGCAATCCGCATGGTAGATGCTATGGACGGACTCACTATTGGGTAATGTGTTCTGATGATTAGGGGATGGGGGAAGAAGTCTAAGCTGACTTTTTGGCTTCATGATCTTCATCTCCACGTCACATATCTCCGGACTTGACCTGGGTCCACGGGGACTACCATTAGTTATGTGATAATGATGATGATGGTGGTGATGAATTAAATGATGGATGGAGGTGATTCTTCGCTTGCACTTGCGGCCCCGGCCCTGTCCATTCATGGTACTGTTGGGGTTGACTTTTTTCCTCCGCTTATTTTGCCAATTATTATATAACCTTAGCGTCCGCCTCTTGACTTTCCTGAAGATGTGGCAGATGTACTTTAGTAACTCCTCGTAGCAACTTCCCGGCTCAGAGAAGCTGGCGATTGTGCTATCATTGGAGAGGTAACGAGCCCGCTGCTCTTGCATTAACTGATTCTCCCTCTGTTTCGTTTCAGAAAACTGTGTTGCTATCACAACCAGGCACAAGTTTATCATGAAGAAAGAACCCACCTAAGGGAATAAACCATTGAAAATAAAAATGGCTTGAAAGGAGATCTGAAGCCACAGAGCACAATGTTAACATCACAGTATGAGTCTTTATGATCGAAATGCATGGAAACATATCAGAGAAATGCCAATGGAGAACAACAAGTCAACTTTTTGGTGTAAGCACCACCGTACAAAAGACATAATTGTTAAAAAAGTGACCTTATAAAAAAAGAGAGGGAGATGACTAAGGTAATCATAGACGTTACACAATCATTGGCAGACATTTTGGGTTGGATCTGCTTTTAAGTCACATCCAATTGTCAGTAGATCCCAACAAAATTGCCTGGATGTGCCAACAAATATCTAATGTCTATGGCCATTTTAAGATTCCCCACCTAGGGGACTGGTCTAATGTGATCACATTCGCAACGCCACACATTAGAGAGAAGGGAGTAGCTGTTAAATGATAGTTGCTAAGTAGTGAGGGAACCTGGAAGAGTCTCAACAAAACCAAATGGGACATTTTTATTTTAGCATCTAGCAACCATTAAATTGCTGCGAAAATCTTTTTTTTGAGCAATAATGTTATGAGAAATCAAGATGTGTGTCTCAGTAATCTAAGTAAGCAACATTAAATACATTATTCTGCAAAGAAAGAAATAAAAAGTATAAAACACAATAAAAATAATTATATTTGTAAAAAAATGACTTTTGCTCTGATTTGAGGGACCGTAATGGGTGAGGCTTCAAACCCTGATTGTCATAACTTGCTAAAGCTTGGGCAAATCACATAAAATCTGGTGATTTTGCAATACAAGTGTTTTAAGATACAATTCAGTAAGCTAACAGTAGTTACTTTTTTATTTTTTAAGACTATAGGAATAATATTGTTCCTATGGCATTTATATATAGCCCATTACTGTACTGTGAAGCAGACCACACTTGTGGAATTGAAAGAACAATGTTATTACTAACATTTTTAAGCAGTGCTTTCCTAATATAATTTTAGTATTGAAAACACTCCTGGTGGCGATCCAAATCCAGTACAGGGTTGTGGAGGAAATTAAAAGAGTCCCACCATGAGCCATAGCAAAGAGCAAAGAAGAAATTAATTTGAATGTGTGCCATGCATTACTACACTTTTCCTGAAAGGATCACATGGAGCTATCTGAGAGAAAAGCATGTGGGGTAGGTAACTTAGAAATATTTAGTTCACCAAATTAACAAGTCGCCCGTGCCTGTGTCAACACAAGTTTGAAACAGAAACAAATGTTTTCATTGCATTGTTTTTCACGGCAGTATCCTAATTGGAGTTGTCTCAGTCTACATACGGAAACAATTTGTGGATATATTAGACAATGATTTCACTTTAACCTTTTAATTGCTGAATTAACAAAGTTTTTAATGCAAATTATAAAAGGTAGCGACGGAGTCCTATGAATTTGGCATCTGAGTTAACCAGTGTTGGGCCAACCAGAGATAATTATTTTAAGGCCTGTCACACATCTAAAGAGAGCATGACCTCAAGACGTTTTTCACGGCATCCGAGTGGCACCCGATACTTTTCACGGTCCCATTCACTTTAGCGGGTGAATCGGGTCCGTGAAAATAGACCCGACTTTCTGATTCGTGGAAAGATAGGACATGTCCTATCTTTCCACGGATCACTGACGGGACCCGGCTGGGACATACGGACGTGTGCATGAGGCATAAGGCTGTGTTCACAATTGCATCTTGGCTTCCATTTGTAACGGAAGCCTTAAGGCAGTTATCTCACCGGCATACGGATACCACTGGTGCCCAACTGACCTCTTTGACTTTTATTGGGGTTTTTCGGGTTCTGTCGTTGTGTCCGTCATTTTGATGGGAAGAATAGCGCTGCATGCAGCTCCCTTCTTCACATCAAATCTGATGACGTTTACGAAGGTGGCTCCTAGTGGGGCCTCCAATGAAAATTTGCATTACAGTCCCTGTCCTTATTATTGCACATAAATGACATATTATAAAAAAGGACCAATAGGTCACATATGAAATAACTTAAAATAGTGATAGACTCCATCATCAAGTGATCCTCAAAACTTTTCAAGTATGGCTTTATGTTGTTGGGCATCGGGGCCCAATTATCATGATAGAAACTTATGCTCTATGAGCATTTCTATTCAATATTGCCAAGTTGTCACCCATTGGCCGCATCCTTTGTTGATAAGCAGTTGTCTGACCGGCCACTGCTTAGCAACCAGCACAGGGTAAAACTTATTAATAATGAGGTTTATAGGAAATGGGACAGAAGAAAATAAAGAAAAAGCTAAAAAAAAGTGGAAAAATTAAGAATGACAATTTCAGGTCTGAACTTATCCAAGAACATAAAGTGATGTCACAACTTGGAGAACTTTTTGCTCAAAATTTTGAATAGAAAAAGTGGTAAACTCCCAACATCTGGTAGACAAATGTGACAAAGCTGATACTTACTATTATAAGTAGTATAAAATATATAAAATTGTAAAAAGAATGTGCATCCATGACATAGTACATGATGTCCACCCACCCTTCCAGGGTTATAACCTACGGGAGAAGAGAGAAGTAATTGTTAGAACAAGATCAACATGAGAGACAAATAGTTCAGTGGTACCACCCACAATCCGGGATTAGCTTAATTCTTGTCCATAGGGAGCAGTAGTTATATTCTTGTATATAGGGGGCAGTATTATAGTAGTTACATTCTTGTATATAGTGGCAGTATTATAGTAGTTATATTCTTGTATATAGTGGCAGTATTATAGTAGTTATATTCTTGTATATAGTGGCAGTATTATAGTAGTTATATTCTTGTATATAAGAGCAGTATTATAGTAGTTATATTCTTGTATATAGGGGGCAGTATTATAGTAGTTACATTCTTGTATATAGTGGCAGTATTATAGTAGTTATATTCTAGTATATAGGAGCAGTATTATAGTAGTTATATTCTTGTATATAGGAGCAGTATTATAGTAGTTATATTCTTGTATATAGGGGCAGTATTATAGTAGTTATATTCTTGTATATAGGGAGCAGTATTATAGTAGTTATATTCTTGTATATAGGGGGCAGTATTATAGTAGTTATATTCTTGTATATAGTGGCAGTATTATAGTAGTTATATTCTTGTATATAGTGGCAGTATTATAGTAGTTATATTCTTGTATATAAGAGCAGTATTATAGTAGTTATATTCTTGTATATAGGAGCAGTATTATAGTAGTTATATTCTTGTATATAGTGGCAGTATTATAGTAGTTATATTCTTGTATATAGTGGCAGTATTATAGTAGTTATATTCTTGTATATAAGAGCAGTATTATAGTAGTTATAGTCTTGTATATAGGGGGCAGTATTATAGTAGTTATATTCTTGTATATAGGGGCAGTATTATAGTAGTTATATTCTTGTATATAGGAGCAGTATTATAGTAGTTATATTCTTGTACATAGGGGGCAGTATTATAGTAGTTATATTCTTGTATATAGGGGCAGTATTATAGTAGTTATATTCTTGTATATAGGGGCAGTATTATAGTAGTTATATTCTTGTATATAGGGGGCAGTATTATAGTAGTTATATTCTTGTATATAGGGGGCAGTATTATAGTAGTTATATTCCTGTATATAGGAGCAGTATTATAGTAGTTATATTCTTGCATATAGGAGCAGTATTATAGTAGTTATATTCTTGTATATAGGAGGCAGTATTATAGTAGTTATATTCTTGTATATAGGAGCAGTATTATAGTAGTTATATTCTTGTATATAGGGGGCAGTATTATAGTAGTTATATTCTTGTATATAGGGGGCAGTATTATAGTAGTTATATTCTTGTATATAGGGGCAGTATTATAGTAGTTATATTCTTGTATATAGGGAGCAGTATTATAGTAGTTATATTCTTGTTTATAGGAGCAGTATTATAGTAGTTATATTCTTGCATATAGGGGCAGTATTATAGTAGTTATATTCTTGTACATAGGGGGCAGTAGTATAGTAGTTATATTCTTGTACATAGGGGGCAGTATTATAGTAGTTGTATATAGGGACAGTATTATCGTAGTTATATTCTTCTATATAGGGGGCAGTATTATTCCAGCATGTTTGGCCACCTCCTGGCAACTCATAATTAGTGCATTACTCAGAAGGGACCTATCGTTACTATATACTATATACTTTACCATATATTACTTGTTCTTTTTGCAGAACACAAAGCAATGACAGCGCTCTCTAATGATAAAATAACAATGCAAATGTAAAAAATCCTGAATTTGCCATTATCTAGCAAGAATATAAGTGGTTAAAAAGTGTAAAAGTAAGACATTCTTGCTCTTTTTATACATTTCTCAGCGTTTCTGATTCATCTCTGATCATTAAACTACATAAAGGAGATAATGAATCAGATGCAGACGTAATAACATCACAAGCGGCTGAAGGTATCTGCGCTCACAACATGAAATTATCTATCAGCCAAGATCAAAATCTCAGCCTGCGATTCTTCCTATAATTAAAGGATGTTATATCTTTAGTGTATATGGGAAATGAGGCCAAGAATTAAAGTGACAGTGCACTTAATTGAATCTTCCGATTTGTTTTTGAAACTTATCAAAGGATTTTATTACTGGGGGATGAGGTGATGATGGAGGGGTGGGAGCCTATGGATATATGGATTTCCGATCTGTGCCGACAGGTTATCTCATTGAAATTAAAGGGACCTTATTGCACATTTCCCATTAACTCCTTACTGCCCTAGGTCACCAGGGATGCTAACATTGACCTCTTCACTGGCCTAGTCCACCAGGGTTATTGGTATTAACCGTTTTAATACCCCACACCCTTGGGATTTTAAATAAGAAAAAATATTTGTTAAGCCACGCCCCTAAGTTCCCACCTACTTTTCATAGGGACTGTATTTTTGGTGGAAAAAGTGGCAACCCTCATACCCCAGTAATGTTGCAATATTTTTGTGACTTGTATCCTACATCTTCTATGATAGGAAATGATCCTACACAATGGCTGCCTGTAACGTGATGGCGGCAGATACGCAAAATAGTGAAATCATCAGATGATTGACAATAAACCAGGCACGAAGTCGTACAATACTAAACTTCAACAATGGAGAACAGCCACATCCGTCCCGTAGAAAACCTCATGTAGTGTTTGTGTTTTCCGCAGCAACATTGGGGTCTGACTCTATGGAGATACATATTTCATGTCTATGTCAGACGGCTGCATATTCAGCATTTTGTTCTTTTTTGTACGCTGCAAAGACCATGAAATTGCTTATTTTTCTAAATTTGGTATCATTGTTTTTTTTCCAGCGCATCGCTCCCCCCTCTAACCCGCAGACTGGTAACGGTTCACATCCAGATCCCTCCTGTTAAAGAGTTTCCTATTTGAGTCCTACATCAGAGAGTCCGTCAGATTTATTAAAGTGGTTGTCCACTTTGTACAATCCCTTTTTATTAGAAGGGCTTCTCAATCACAGGATGATCCACTGCTGATCGCCCCAGTAATCTGTGCAGCAAGTGTTCAATTTCCCTGCAGCGCCACCACAGGAGACATGAAGTATTACACAGTTCCTATTATAACTGGCATTGTGTATAACAGGTCCTCCAGAGAGAGAGAGAGAGAGAGAGAGAGAGAGAGAGAGAGAGAGAGAGACGCTCTTTGTAGCAGCTCAGGCTAATAAATTAAGATCCTGAATTGGGGACCCCCCTTTATTATGTTAGAATTCTCTAATGGGATAATGGGTTTTCTAAACCAGAAAGCTTCTTTAAAGGGAGCTCTCAGCATTGTGTATAGGTGGAGGAACGTGAGCTGGAAGAAGGATCAGACAGATTGGGTTCTCACCTGTCCCATCCATATTTCTGCCGACGGTACGCACAGGTGGACTATCTGTCAGGTTCTATAAACTATAATTTCAGTATTATCTCGGAAGTATATGGCGGTATTATATGGGCTGTATATGACATTATCCTGGCAGTATATGGCGGTATTATATGGGCTGTATATGACATTATTATCTTGGCAGTATATGGTGGTATTGTATGGGCTGTATATGACAGTATTATCATGACAGTATAGGGTGGTATTATATTCGCTGTATATGACAGTATTATCTTTGCAGTATATGGCGGTATTATATGGGCTGTATATGACAGTATTATCTTGGAAGAATATGGCGGTATTATATGGGCTGTATATGACATTATTATCTTGGCAGTATATGGTGGTATTATATGGGCTGTATATGACAGTATTATCTTGGAAGAATATGGCGGTATTATATGGGCTGTATATGACATTATTATCTTGGCAGTATATGGTGGTATTATATGGGCTGTATATGACAGTATTATCATGACAGTATATGGCGGTATTATATGCGCTGTATATGACAGTATTATCTTTGCAGTATATGGTGGTATTATATGGGCTGTATATGGTGGTATTATATTAGTTATATATGACAGTATTATCTTGGCAGTATATGGCGCTATTATATGAGTTATATATGACAGCATTATCTTGGTACTCTATGGTGGTATTATATGGGCTATATATGGTGGTATTATATGAGTTATATATGGTAGTATTATTTTGGCAGTATATGGTGGTACTATATATGGGCTGTATATGACAGTATTATCCTGGCAGTATATGGCGGTATTACATATATGTGCTGTATATGGCAGTATTATCTTGGCAGTATATGGCGGTATTATATGGGCTGTATATGACAGTATTATCTTGGCAGTATATGGCGGTATTATATGGGCTGTATATGACAGTATTATCTTTGCAGTATATGGCAGTATTATATGGGCTGTATATGACAGTATTATCTTGGCACTATATGGCGGTATTATATGTGCTGTATATGGCAGTATTATCTTGGAAGTATATGGCGGTATTACATGGGCTGTATATGACAGTATTATCTTGGCAGTATATGGCGGTATTATATGGGCTGTATATGACAGTATTATCTTGGCAGTATATGGCGGTATTATATGGGCTGTATATGACAGTATTATCTTGGCAGTATATGGCGGTATTATATGGGCTGTATATGACAGTATTATCTTGGCAGTATATGGCGGTATTATATGGGCTGTATATGACAGTATTATCCTGGCAGTATATGGCGGTATTATATATGACAGTATTATCTTGGTACTCTATGGTGGTATTATATGGGCTGTATATGGTGGTATTATATGAGTTATATATGGTAGTATTATTTTGGCAGTATATGGTGGTACTATATATGGGCTGTATATGACAGTATTATCTTGGCAGTATATGGCGGTATTACATATATGTACTGTATATGGCAGTATTATCTTGGCAGTATATGGCGGTATTACATATATGTACTGTATATGGCAGTATTATCTTGGCAGTATATGGCGGTATTATATGGGCTGTATATGACAGTATTATCTTGGCAGTATATGGCAGTATTATATGGGCTGTATATGACAGTATTATCTTGGCAGTATATGGCGGTATTATATGGGCTGTATATGACAGTATTATCTTGGCAGAATATGGCGGTATTATATGTGCTGTATATGACAGTATTATCTTGGCAGTATATGGCGGTATTATATGGGCTGTATATGACAGTATTATCTTGGCAGTATATGGCGGTATTATATGGGCTGTATATGACAGTATTATCTTGGCAGTATATGGCGGTATTATATGGGCTGTATATGACAGTATTATCTTGGCAGTATATGGCGGTATTATATGGGCTGTATATGACAGTATTATCTTGGCATTATATGGCGGTATTATATGGGCTGTATATGACATTATTATCTTGGCAGTATGTAGTGGTATTATATGGGCTGTATATGACAGTATTATCTTGGCAGTATATGGCGGTATTATATGGGCTGTATATGACAGTATTATCTTGGCAGAATATGGTGGTATTATATGTGCTGTATATGGCAGTATTATCTTGCAGTATATGGCGGTATTATATGGTTTGTATATGACAGTATTATCTTGGCACTATATGGCGGTATTATATGGGCTGTATATGACAGTATTATCTTGGCAGTATATGGCGGTATTATATGGGCTGTATATGACAGTATTATCTTGGCAGAATATGGCGGTATCATATGTGCTGTATATGGCAGTATTATCTTGGCAGTATATGGTGGTATTATATGGGCTGTATATGACAGTATTATCATGACAGTATAGGGCGGTATTATATGCGCTGTATATGACAGTATTATCTTTGCAATATATGGCGGTATTATATGGGCTGTATATGACAGTATTATCTTGGCAGTATATGGCGGTATTATATGGGCTGTATATGACATTATTATCTTGGCAGTATATGGTGGTATTATATGGGCTGTATATGACAGTATTATCATGACAGTATAGGGCGGTATTATATTCGCTGTATATGACAGTATTATCTTTGCAGTATATGGCGGTATTATATGGGCTGTATATGACAGTATTATCTTGGCAGTATATGGCGGTATTATATGGGCTGTATATGACATTATTATCTTGGCAGTATATGGTGGTATTATATGGGCTGTATATGACAGTATTATCATGACAGTATAGGGCGGTATTATATTCGCTGTATATGACAGTATTATCTTTGCAGTATATGGCGGTATTATATGGGCTGTATATGACAGTATTATCTTGGAAGAATATGGCGGTATTATATGGGCTGTATATGACATTATTATCTTGGCAGTATATGGTGGTATTATATGTACTGTATATGACAGTATTATCATGACAGTATAGGGCGGTATTATATGCGCTGTATATGACAGTATTATCTTTTCAGTATATGGCAGTATTATATGGGCTGTATATGACAGTATTATCTTGGCAGTATATGGCGGTATTATGTGGAATAAAATTGTGTAGCAAACAGAGATAAGCTTTATATATTAATTTTGGCTACTTCTCAGGCCTGCAGGGTATATTTGTATGTACAACCTGGGAAAGTTAAAAGTGACATATCCCGGCTCTCCACATTATGTGACCGTGGACGATGCCCTGACAATAAAGCCATGAACAGGGTCTTCTCCCTCTGGGATTATGTGACCTTTCCCAGACCTCTATTATAAATAGAATTACTATGAACTGGTCACTGCCAGAGAGGAGGATGCCTAAAAACAAGCTCACAATTTTATCAATGTCATCAATGTATGGAGTTTGACTTTGGGCAGTATGTAAATAGTTAATTTTAACTAAAAGTACAGAAGCTGGGGATTGTCATAAAGCTTTCCCAAGATCCTGACTGCAATATTGCCTCGTTACATAGGGCTTCATCCCATGCTGCCATATTGTTGCATTAGTGATTTGTTATGCAGGACTCTAGGAAAGCTGTGTGACAACCTCTGCAGTAGCTATAATATCGGCCTTATAGAAAAAGATGCAACTAAAAAATGAACAAAAAAACTCAGTAATGTGACAGACAAGGACGAATTTCTGGGGTCGGGAGTCTTTGTTTTAGAGGTTAAAATATACAACATTATGTGTTATCTTTATCCAAAAACAGCGCCACACCTATCTACAGGTTGTGTGTGGTATTGCAGCTCACTTTAATAGAGCTTAGCTGCAATACCAGACACAACCCATGGACAGTTGTGGCGTTGTTTCTGGAATAAGCAGCCATTTTATTAAAAAGTCCTGTATAACCCCTTCAGGAGCATCTGCACAACATGACGTTGATTGTAGACGCACTACCTCCCAATTGGGCATGAATTGATCAAAATAACAAATTCCGCTCTGCTACATCTGTCTATATCAAGCGCATCTGCAGTGCATGATATTGGCTGTATCTCTGTAGCCACAGATAACACATGAAGTGGGCCGAATGACAAACTCAGCTCTGCTACAGCATTCAATAAAAACTGCTTCTATATTGCATGACATTAGTTCTAGTTTTGTACCCACAGATAACACATGAATTGGGCCACATGACAAACTCAGTTCTGCTACATCTACCTGTGCCTAGTGCATGTGAGGCTGCAGTAGCTCTGTAACGGTACAACGCTCACACCAGGATTTCTTCGCCAGAATAGCGGAGCGAAGATTAAATCATTAGAAAGCAGAACTTTCCGAGAAATATGATGTGGATTTTCATTGTGCCAAGAACAATTTGCTTGCGATTTTTTTTCCATTAGCGGGCTCAGCAGAGTGGGGCGCATCCATCTCATGGAAGACGTGTCAAGGAAGGGTTTATTCATTCCTTCCAGCAATCAGAGCTGGTATCTGTGTCTCCAGCCTCAGCGCTCCACTCCTGAGCTTTACTTAATCCGCCTGATTCACTATCCATTTGGAGGAATGAGGTGGATTAGACCTGCAGGAAGATGTCCTGAGATACCTTGTCTGGCGGTAAATAGGTTTACATGCAGCGGAAGCGCATACAGAGTGGAGTCTGTGCACAGGTGGAGTAGCATTTAGTGTTTAGAAGGGACACAGTGAGAGTTACCTGATACGGATGTTGGGATTGCTAATCCTTAAAGGGCTCGTCCACTCTTATGTAAATATAATGAAATCACTACAAAATGGAAAGTTCTGTAACTTTTTAATATACTTTGTGCTTTAATTCCTCACAATGCTCAATATCTCTGCTTGCTGTCCGTGACAGGGAACACTCTTGTTTACCCCCAGAGGCTGAATACTCATACAGACTAAGTATGCCTGCGTAGACACAGCTGAGAGTTTCAATGTATTAATTGTTACAATGTATCAATTATCTAGACAGCAACACTGTAACAAAGCCTTCAGCTGTGTGATCAACGCTGACTCTGAATATTAACACTGGAGGTTTCCATTCACTAACAAGTAGCAGAGATCTTGGAAATGGTGAGGAATTGATATACATATATTAGCTTTATTTACAACACTGGAAAACCCCTTTAAGAACGATCTCCCCAAAAATGTGATACTCGAGTTAAATAAAAAAAAAAGAGATGTATTCAACTATTATTTTGCTGTCGTTTTTTCTCAGAACGCTGGGTGATAACGCATACGGACGCCATTACAATTTCCACTGTTACCCAGCTTTCCCAGACTCCTGAATGACACATCTTCCCAGTTATGCTGCAATATATACCCTGTAGCCGATTTGTAATTCAGGAAAGTTGGGTGAGCCCCCTATGGGAGATATAATAGCGGCAATATTTGTTGTCACCCATGTTTTCTAGTAACAATGGAAGGACCAGTAAAAGGGGGTGTCCAGTTTTAAAATCCTATTTTTAAATACACAGACAGCTCATTGGTCTCAAAGAGAACTGTGTAATTCTTCATTTCTCCTGTGGAGGCACTGCAGGGAAATTGAACGCTTGAGCTGGGTTTTCCCGCTGATTACAGCTGATCGCTGCGGGCCCAGCAGTGGAGCATCCAGTAATCAGTTTGTAGTTGGGGCACCCCTCTAACATTAAAAAAAAAACAATAGTCCAAAGCGGAGAGCCCCTTTAAAAAGAATTTTTGAAAGGATTTTATATTTAAGGGGAGTATTTAATTTTAAAGTTGGGGAAGGGGAGTTACGGGCAGCCATGAAATTGCCTGGGGATGATTGCAAACCTGTCCAGGAAGAGACAGACATGTGTAATTTTTGGCAGGCGGTGGGGCGTCTCTTGCGCTGTGATAGTTACGCGGCAGAATACGTTGTCACACACCTCTTACATGAAATGTCTTATCTGATTAGAAGCGCTGTCACCAGCCTTATAGGAAAGATCTCCCTCTTACATTCACTGCCTGTCACATCACTGCCCATCTGGGTGATTTGTGGGAGTTCTCTGAGGAAAGGAGGGTGCAGGTCTGCAGAGCCAAGGAAAATTCTAATTCTTCCAATGTTACTCCCTAACCTTGTGCTGTAAAAGCAAATGAACGACAGATTGTGCAGGATAGATAGATATGAGATAGATAGATAGATAGATAGATAGATAGATAGATAGATAGATAGATAGATAGATAGATAGATAGATAGATAGATAGATATGAGATAGATAGATAGATAGATAGATAGATAGATAGATAGATAGATAGATAGATAGATAGATAGATAGATAGATAGATAGATAGATAGATAGATAGATAGACAGATAGAGAGAGAGAGAGAGAGAGAGAGAGAGAGAGAGAGACAGACAGACAGACAGACAGATGATAGATAGATAGATAGACAGACAGACAGATAGATATAGATAGATAGATATGAGATAGATAGATAGATAGATAGATAGATAGATAGATAGATAGATAGATAGATAGATAGATAGATAGATAGATAGATAGATAGATAGATAGATAGATAGATAGATAGACAGGACATATGTGAGTCCTTACCAGGTGTTAGATAGTAAAAGAGAACCTGAAAATTGATCCCAAAGAATTTTCTTAATTTTAAGCAAGTTATTCAGCCCAATAACATGGAAAACAATCTCATGAATATTCCTCTGCATTGACCTTACAGGGCACAGACATGAATATTATATGACGGCGAGGATTATGGTAGACAGTAAAGACTGGATTTTCATTCGCCATTATTTCCGGTAAAAAAAACAAAAAACATCTCACATTCCTTTTTTTGTTTGTTAATTTCTATGGAACCATTTTTACTTTTTTTTCCCAGTGCCCGTGACCCTACTGAAGAGGTTTTTAAATTTTATGTAAATGAATCGAAATCCTTGTACAATGAAAATTTCTGCAACTTTCAAATAGACTTTGTGTTTCAATTTCTCCCAGTTTTAAGATCTCTGTTTGCTGTCAATAAATGGGAACATCAGTCGGACAAGATCATGACAGGTTTTCAGCCTCTGGATGAAAACATGAATCGCTTAATTCACTTACAGCAAGCAGAGATCTTGAAAATGGTAAGTAAATGAAAACATAGTTAATGCAGTTTTTATACATAATTCATATGACTGAAAATTTCCTGTAAGTGTAAAAGCGAGCGCCAGCGGATTCATCGCAGTCATGTCGGAAGATATTGTGCAGCATTACGAGCCGAACCCTAATGTTCCCGCTTAATTCTACCTTGACGTTGCGAGGCTGACAATATACGTAACGTCACTATTCCGTTCCTGCTTATTAATTACACTTAAAAGGATTTTCACTGAAAAGAAAAGACTCCAAGAAGCCAAAAAATTTTACGTCTCACCCCCGACTTCTGACAACTGCTGCTCGGGACCTCGGTGACGGAGCTGTTCGTGTATGGACCCTTATGGATCTCCAGAACAGCGAGGATTAGGGAAGTATAACTTTTGGGGTGGCGAGGGTGGGTTTTCCCTGGGAAAAAGCAGAATAATTTTTTTTTTTCCTGCAGGGTCCCTTTAAGGCCAAAAAGTGATGTTGTTACATTGTTGCAACAATTGTTACTTTCTGTAAATCTATGAACCCTGAAGATGATACGTTTGTTTACAACTTGAAAGCAGGAAAAAGATAAATATTTAAATATTTGAGCCTCTAAAACTGTGTTCTCCCACCTTCCCCAATCTGCCACCCCCAAACCGTATTGAACTCCTAATTATTCTGGGGGTTTGGGCTGGTGCAGGGTCTTTTTTTAAATTTTTATCTAAATAAGTCCAAAATTCTATAGAGGGGTCAGAGCTTTGCTTCCCTTCACACAGACGTACTGTAGAGTTACATGATAAAGTTCTGTCTGCCTGCAGCCACCACTAGGGGGAGCTCACTGCATAAAGATTTACACAGCTCCCATTGACCTCTATAATAAATCTATAGATAGTGAGCTCCCCCTAGTGGCCGCAGGAAGAATTCTACCATTTAACTGCCTTTCATGAATGGCTCAGAGGGGGGTTTCCTAGTATCTAAATGCACCATTGAATATTATAAATGGCAGGTCGGGACACTAAGGCCCTGTTCACACAGAGTTGTTTGACGAGTTTTTTGGCGCGGAAACCGCTCCGCAAAACTCGTCAAAAAACACCCGAAAATGCCTCCTATTGATTTCAATGGGAGGCGGACGAGTTTTTTTACTGCGAGCAAAAAAAAAAACGCGTCGCGGTAAAAAGAAGCGTCATGACCCATCTTGAGGCTGTTTCCGCCTCGAAAACCCCATTTCAATCAGTCAGAAATGGGAAAAAAAACGCATCGACGAGTGTTTTGATGAGTTTTTGTCAAACCACTGTGCAAAAAACGTCTGGAGCAGTTTTTGCAGGAGGAATTTTCCTCCTGCAAAAAACTCAGTGTAAACACAGCCATATACATATTTTAAATTGGGGCCCAGGAGCTTCATGTTACCCCTCTGGTCACACATCCAGATTTTTACGCTCTTGCAACATCTTTTACCAACATATCTAGGCAGATTCGGGGTTTTAGGAAAGCTGGGTGACACCAGAAATCAGATATAATGAAACATTTTTGAATTTATCTGTGAATTTTTGCTTTTTAAAGGGTATGTCCAGTTTAGAAAACCCCTCTTCATACTCTATTAGAGAATTCTGGGTTAATAGAGGAGGGGGGTTCCTCTGTTCAGGATCCTCATCTCTTGGGCAGAGTGGAAGGCGGTTATAAAGAGCGTCTCTCTCTCTGGAGGACTTGTCCTGTATTAGGGTATGTTCACACGCACTAATTAATTTTTGGCAGGCGGTGGGGCGTCTCTTGCGCTGTGATAGTTACGCGGCAGAATACGTTGTCACACACCTCTTAGGGTATGTTCACACGGCCTATTTACGGACGTAATTCGGGCGTTTTTGCCCCGAATCACGTCCGAAAATAGCGCCTCAATAGCGCTGACAAACATCTGCCCATTGAAAGCAATGGGCAGACGTTTGTCTGTTCACACGAGGCGTATATTTACGCGCCGCTGTCAAATGACGGCGCGTAAATAGACGCCCGCGTCAAAGAAGTGACCTGTCACTTCTTTGGCCGTAATTGGAGCCGTTATTCATTGACTCCAATGAAAAGCAGCGCCAATTACGTCCGTAATGGACGCGGCGTTCAAGCGCCTGCACATGCCGTTACGGCTGAAATTACGGGGATGTTTTCAGGCTGAAACATCCCCGTAATTTCAGCCGTTACGGACGCCCTCGTGTGAACATACCCTTACACAGAAAACACATTGATATGAATGGACACTGTGTAATACTTTACCTCCCCTGTGGTGGCGCTGCAGGAAGATTGAACATTTACTGTCAGGTTTGACCACAGATTACAGATGATCGCTGGAGATCCCAGCTGGGAGAAACTATGTGATCAGGTTATTGTCAAGGGACCTTCTAACAAGTAGGGATTGTCCACAGCGGAGGCCCCCTTTAGTAATTGTAATAAATATATTATTGGGATTACTTTGTTGGATTAGTGTCTGCTGTCAGGACGATATAATCTATAGATTCTAGAGCCATACGCCGTGTATCAGGACTGTGGACTATTCATTTCCTATAATAAATGCATCCGGTTCCCTGTGAATCCCCTATAAATTTCAGCTCCATAAGAGCGGACGTGTCTCCACATAACACCGAGCAGTCAATTTCCTCGCGGTTTCATCTCCGCTGCCAATCCTTTTCTCTCAGGAGCGGCATTATCTGCATTTTACATCCAAAACTATAACATTCTTCTTTATTCTCAGCCATATTTATGGAGAAAGAAGCTAAAACGCACCATGGGGCTCCATACAGCAACACGAGGAAATCCTCAACCAGCAGCCGAGCTCATACACAGCCGCTCGAAACATCGAAACAGCTACTTAAGACGCTTATCTCCGCTAAAAATGCTTATAGGGTTTGAAAAACATGACGCTTTCTTCCAAAAACAGCACCACACCTGTCTACAGGTTGCATGTGGTATTGCAGCTCAGCTCTATTCACTTCAATTTGACCTGCAATGCAATACATAACCCACTGACAGGTGTAGCAATGTTTCTAGAAGAAAGCAACCATGTTTTTCTCACTCTGGACAGCACATTTAAAGTAAATGTCCACCTTTTAACACTCTGTACAAGATTCTGTGCCAATACTTTTTTTAATATATCTTCATGGCTGCCGGAGCTCTGTTTTTTGTTGTTTTTTATATGGAGCTCCAAATCCTCTACATAGACATAATGTTGCATGCTAAAATTCTGTCTGCCTGCTGCCACCACTAGAGGGAGCTCAGGAGCTTACGGCATACTGTTCTGTAATCTCCCTCTAGTGGTTACTGTAGGAAACTAGAATGTTATCATTTAAATCTATGTCTATGCAGGGGATTTGGAGCTATATGTCAGAAAAAAACAGAGCTCCGACTGTTATACAGATATTTTAAGAAATAAATGAGCACAGAATGTTAGAAAATCTAAATCCCTAAAAGCATAAGTGCAAGATACATTCCTTCCCTGCTCTATTACTGCTTTGGATGTGTGTCAGTCTTCACTTTAATTCTCATATTCTATTCATCTTCAAGGTAGCTCAGGATGAATAAATTTGTATAGATGTAGCAGAGCTGAGTTTGTTACTTGGCATTATAGTTGAACAAAGTAAAGATAAAACCAGCGGGGTACTGTATCTCAGCGTATTATCATGCCTACAGTGATAAAATTGTAACAAACCCTCAACCGTGTGAACAGGACTAAACCAGTTTATATAAACAAGAATATTTCCATTGACCGTAAGCAAGCAGAGATCTTGAGAAGGATGAAGAATTGAAACGCAAAGTATATAAGAAAGTTGCAGAACTTATCATTATACAAGGATTAGGCTTTTTTGTAGGCAAGACCGGAAAAGCCCTTTAAGATTGTAATGGCCCTTTAAGACTCCCCCCTCCCCCACAGTCCTAAGGGAGAAGAAAAAGAGATACACGGCGCCACATAGTGCAATAAAGCAAGGGAGTACAAGGAGCAATCTAATGTAAGAAAATTGGTCACCTTTGTTAGTGGATACCGTTAAGTATCTCACAAGCCAGAAAGCTGCTGCCAGGTCCGTGCACAAGCAAAACGAGTTTTGCTGTCAATATGGATCAATAATAAGGAAAAAAAAAAAAAGGGACCAACGGCGCTGCTATAAACGATGTCGAGGCAAGAGATGATGATTACTGTTTTATTGAAAGAGGCTACGCGTTTCGACGCCGAACCGGCGTCTTCATCCCCCACAGTCGACCTCTATTTTTTGGAGAACTGTCTTCCCAGTTGTGACGCTGCGAGAGAACGGCGCTGAATTCACCAGTTATGAGTAATTGAATGTGGGATCCTGAAACTGAGACGAATCGAGGAAAACGTGTTAGGGATGAGTGAAATAAAATTACGAGGTACCTGACGGGCCAGCGTGAAGGAATCAGACGTGACAGCGGTTCCAGAACAAAAAGGTAGTGATAAATATCGAGAAAGGGTCTCCCAACAACCCCACTCTGATGCAGCCTGCATCTAATGCCCTCTAGTGACCATATGGGCATTTGTGCCCATGGACCCACGGCCAAAAGGGGGCAAACAGCCCCTGGGTCAGATGCGTTAAAGTTTGAGATATGAAGTAAATGTGTTAATTGGGCTCAAGTCTATTATGACCATAGTGGTTGGTGAAGGGCCGATGGCCATTACTCCCGAGGGGTCCATACCACCCTAAGTCGGCCCCTGCCCCTATAAATGGTAAATACCAACTTGCTCACCTGAAAAATGGCTATCCAGGCGTAGCCAATGTTATCAAAATTAATGGCCCCTTTGTGAGGATTGACATCTCCGGGTTTGCATACGTTGTAGAATTGGTTTAGATCACAGTTGTTTCTGCTGCTGAATTCTGGGAAGTTGAAGTTGGAGCAGTCGATTTTGCGGGGGAGGTCCTGGCATCTCAACATCCCGTTGTCTCGGTAAGTTGAGCAGATGTACGGGTTATCCTCGGTATCATCTACCTGATAATACGGCCTCAGAGAGGTCAGGTTGTAACTGCTGTGGACAGAAAACAGAAATAATGCAAAGGTTTAGTGGGATAAAAAGTTTGGGCCGGGATCCCTCTCCAGCGGAACTACAAATCCCAGCAGGCTTTGCAAGATGAAAGCTATAAATAGGGGAGGACTAAAGAGATGGGTAATTCCCAATTCTCCTAAAATTTAAACCATTTAAGCCCCGCCCCATTCGGCCTAAGATCGCCTCCAAATCTTGGTAGAAACACCCCTTTTTATGCAAATAGACATAAGCACCGCCTCTTAACAGAAAAGTCGTGCAAAAAAATGGCCTTCTTGGGAGGCATGCTTAATACATTTGGATGTTAGATATTGGAGAGGGGGAATATAATTTTTTAACCAAATCAAGGGCCCCTTTAAGAGACTCTACTACACGTGTGTGGTGACGTCACTATTCATTCTTTTGAGTGCTGTCTGACCATGGATATTGAATGGCGCCAAAATGTGGAGCAGTGTCCTCCTGATTGAGCGACTCCAACCTTGCACAACGGCTCCAGTCACACACGAGCATGGAGCAAAAAGTTGTCACCTAGCCCCGGGTTATACAGAGTTTACACAGAGGCTGGTTTGCCACATTTAAAGTCACATGACCACAAAGTCATGGCCACAATGTGCGTTACTCCATGTGCCAGGTCGCTTCAATGCTTGCCCAATGTGACACGGTGGCGCCACAGTCAGGTTTTAAGGTAAATGTTGCAGGACGGTACAAATAGGATAAAGTTGCAGAGATCTGACATTCTAGAATAGCTGGAAGTCATTACCAACAGCGGCACGGGACAGAAAATCACCAAAATATTTGTTTCCTGCCCAAATTTTCCCAAAAATTCCACAACGAGCATGCAGTCAATTAAGAGGATGTGTCATTTCCATGCGGTAAGAAACAAACCCCACATGTGCGTCTCAGCTGGATACGAAGCCGCGGCGCCCGCCACCATTACAGACAAATTATGATGGAAATTGAATGTCACATTAGGAGTTTCTAGGTAAAATTCCCCAAATTAAGCAACAGCGTTGACAAGAACAAAGCAGCATAAAAATGGATGTTTTGTAGCGACACAATAGAATTCCGGGATATTCTATTGTCATTTCGGTCAGTGGGGGGAGGGGAGAATGTGCGGGGAGGGTAATCTAGATTCACACATGAAAAGATACAAAAGTTTCAATTTGGGAAAACATTTGCACCTCTCACGCCCCTAAAAGGTGGGCGTAACTTTGCAGAAGGGGGCGTGGCCACTCATGGCGCGACCAATTGCGCCCACTAATAAATTAGATGTATCTAACTTCAGTGTGTTTTAGATTAAGTCTGTCAAATGAAACACCAGTTTCAATAAATGTCTCACCATTTAAGATCTCTGCTTGCTGTCAGCGAATGGAACCATCGTCTTCACATCCAAAGACTGAAAATCCACACAGACCTAATATTTCTCACAGCTGAGGGCTTGTTACCAGTTCTCTTTGAGCAAAACAATCTGGACGTAAAGGGGTTATCCAGGGTTACAAAAACAAAGCTGCGTTCTTCCAAATATGATACATTTGACCTGCACTGATACACTGTAACAAACTATTAGGACAGGAGAGAAATTTGTGCTGCTGATGTATTCAGCTTTCAGATGGATTGTCAAGTCTGAATACAATTGTAACAAACTCCCAGCTGTGAAAAGTATCAGGTTTGTATAGCTTTTCAACTTGTACACAAGCAGGTTCCATTCGCCGACAGCAAGCAGGGATCTGGAAAATGGTGAGGAATAGATGCAGAAAGTATATTAGAAAGTTGCAGAACTTTTCATTATACGCTGATTAGGCTTCATGGACAGGAGCTCTATAGAGAAAATTCCAATACTCTGGAAAATCCAATAATTCAGCAGCTGAACTATCTATTTGGGATTTTTGTGTAATATTCCAGCGCAATCTATTCTCACTGACACCTAATCCTTGTACTGTCACACTGTACAGGACCCTCTGAGGTGAGGCAGATAAGGGCATCGCGCACATAAATAAGACCTACAGACATCGCCCCCCGCGGCCGCTCTCTGCCAAATAGGCTTCAGTCCATCCCAATCCATCAGAGATGTTCCCAGTAAATAGAAGATCTAGTGATTTTCTGCGAGATTGCAGCCAGAGGTGAGCTGCGGCCTCGGAGGTGCCCTAATAAGGAAGAAACGCTCACATTTTTCTCTGGAAAACTTGCCATGAAGGACGCTCCGCCCGTCTCTGGAAGGAAAACGATGTTTTTAGCTTTTTCATTTATTTTTTTTAAATTCAGACATGATGGATCTGTGCCCAGAGAACGCCTCACAGTAAAGGACAGCAGATACTATGGTGGGCCACCCATGCTGTCCTGCAGCCTAAATTGACCCTTTCCTTGTTGTAGAAAATCTGCTGAGGCGGAGAGACGGTAACACCGAAACCTTCCACCATAGAGTCCCATGATGGAAGTGGGTGACCAGTGACACTCAACCAGTGGCGAAGCTATAGGGTTGGAGAGGTTGCAGTTGAACCCCGATTCTGGTACCTGAAGGGGGCACTAGACTAAGTAAGAGGACAGCAGTGGTAAGCAATGTCATTAATATCGGTGGGGAGTTGGACACTTAGAGGTGGAGGATTATATAAAAAATAAGGGGTGTCACAACAAAAATAAATATTGGCCCCCATCAACTGCCTTCTTGATCACAAGGGTCCGTGGTGTCTTGAGCCCCTCTACACTACCTAAGTAGAGGAGAAGGGTGAGGTGGGTTTAGAAAACCCATTTACAAAGACGCTATTAGGAAAATGTGAGTTAGTAGAGGGGTTCCCCCATTCAGGATCCTCGTCTATTAATCACAGTGGCTACAAAGAGTGTCTCTCACTCTGGAGGACCCAGCAGCTCATTGATTTCAATGGGAACTGTGTAATGATTATTTTCGCCTGTGGTGGCGCTGCTGAGAAATCGAAACTTATCACATATTCTGTGTGTAGCATATGTCTTGTAATCGTGTTTTATATTAATATTATTTTTTAAAAATTGAAAATTAATGTACTCCTATCCAGGACTACAGTCATCATCTGACAAAGATAAATGCTCTGCCCATAAAAAAACCAATTTATTCATTATTAGAATGGAAATAATTATTCATTGCTGTTAATTAAATTCTGTTCTGAAAAGTAACGATCACCAATCTGTTCTTAATAATAGGAGTGACACAAAACTACAGAACCAAACTATTGTCATACAGTCCCTGATCTGTCCCATTTTATTATCAGAGGCATTATAGGACAAAGCGATAGGGGGATCAATTTCCTGTAAATATAGACTAGCTTCTTGTATATAGGGGGCAGTATGATAGTAGTTATATTCTTGTATATAGGGGGCAGTATTATAGTAGTTATATTCTTGTATATAGGGGCAGTATTATAGTAGTTATATTCTTGTATATAGGGGGCAGCATTATAGTAGTTAGATTCCTGTATATAGGAGGCAGTATTATAGTAGTTATAGACTTGTATATAGGGGCAGTATTATAGTAGTTATATTCTTGTATATAGGAGGCAGTAATATAGTAGTTATATTCTTGTATATAGGGGCAGTATTATAGTAATTATATTCTTGTATATAGGGGGCAGTATTATAGTAGTTATATTCTTGTATATAGGAGCAGTATTATAGTAGTTATATTCTTATATATAGGGGGCAGTATTATAGTAGTTATATTCTTGTATATAGGAGCAGTATTATAGTAGTTATATTCTTGTATATAGGGGGCAGCATTATAGTAGTTAGATTCCTGTATATAGGAGGCAGTATTATAGTAGTTATAGACTTGTATATAGGGGCAGTATTATAGTAGTTATATTCTTGTATATAGGAGGCAGTAATATAGTAGTTATATTCTTGCATATAGGGGCAGTATTATAGTAGTTATATTCTTGTATATAGGGGGCAGTATTATAGTAGTTATATTCTTGTATATAGGAGCAGTATTATAGTAGTTATATTCTTATATATAGGGGGCAGTATTATAGTAGTTATATTCTTGTATATAGGAGCAGTATTATAGTAGTTATATTCTTGTATATAGAGGCAGTATTATAGTAGTTATATTCTTGTATATAGGGGGACGTATTATAGTAGTTATATTCTTGTATATAGGGGGCAGTATTATAGTAGTTATATTCCTGTATATAGGAGGCAGTATTATAGTAGTTATAGACTTGTATATAGGGGCAGTATTATAGTAGTTATATTCTTGTATATAGGGGGCAGCATTATAGTAGTTATATTCCTGTATATAGGAGGCAGTATTATAGTAGTTATATTCTTGTATATAGGGGCAGTATTATAGTAGTTATATTCTTGTATATAGGAGCAGTATTATAGTAGTTATATTCTTGTACATAGGGGGCAGTATTATAGTAGTTATATTCTTGTATATAGGAGGCAGAATTATAGTAGTTATATTCTTGTATATAGGAGCAGTATTATAGTAGTTATATTCTTGTATATGGGGGCAGTATTATAGTATTTATATTCTTGTATATAGGGGCAGTATTATAGTAGTTATATTCTTGTATATAGGGGGCAGTATTATAGTATTTATATTCTTATATATAGGAGCAGTAGTATAGTAGTTATATTCTTGTATAAAGGGGCAGTATTATAGTAGTTATATTCTTGTATATAGGAGCAGTAGTATAGTAGTTATATTCTTGTATAAAGGGGCAGTATTATAGTAGTTATATTCTTGTATATAGGAGCAGTATTATAGTAGTTATATTCTTGTATGTAGGAGGCAGTATTATAGTAGTTATATTCTTGTATATAGGGGCAGCATTATAGTAGTTATATTCTTGTATATAGGGGGCAGTATTATAGTAGTTATATTCTTGTATATAGGGGCAGTATTATAGTAGTTATTTTCCTGCATATATGGGGTAGTATTATAGTAGTTATATTCTTGTATATAGGAGCAGTATTATAGTAGTTATATTCTTGTACATAGGGGGTAGTATTATAGTAGTTATATTCTTGTATATAGGAGACAGAATTATAGTAGTTATATTCTTGTATATAGGAGCAGTATTATAGTAGTTATATTCTTGTATATGGGGGCAGTATTATAGTATTTATATTCTTGTATATAGGGGCAGTATTATAGTAGTTATATTCTTGTATATAGGGGGCAGTATTATAGTATTTATATTCTTATATATAGGGGCAGTATTATAGTAGTTATATTCTTGTATATAGGGGGCAGTATTATAGCATTTATATCCTTGTATATAGGGGGCAGTATTATAGTAGTTATATTCTTGTATATAGGAGCAGTAGTATAGTAGTTATATTCTTGTATAAAGGGGCAGTATTATAGTAGTTATATTCTTGTATATAGGAGCAGTATTATAGTAGTTATATTCTTGTATGTAGGAGGCAGTATTATAGTAGTTATATTCTTGTATATAGGGGCAGCATTATAGTAGTTATATTCTTGTATATAGGGGGCAGTATTATAGTAGTTATATTCTTGTATATAGGGGCAGTATTATAGTAGTTATTTTCCTGCATATATGGGGTAGTATTATAGTAGTTATATTCTTGTATATAGGAGCAGTATTATAGTAGTTATATTCTTGTATATAGGGGGCAGTATTATAGTAGTTATATTCTTCTCCGTAGGGGCAGTATTATAGTAGTTACATTCTTGTATATAGGGGCAGTATTATAGTAGTTATATTCTTGTATATAGGGGGCAGTATTATAGTAGTTATATTCTTGTATATAGGAGCAGTATTATAGTAGTTATGTTCTTGTATGTAGGAGGCAGTATTATAGTAGTTATATTCTTGTATATAGGGGCAGTATTATAGTAGTTATATTCTTGTATATAGGGGGCAGTATTATAGTAGTTATATTCTTGTGTATAGGGGCAGTATTATAGTAGTTATATTCTTGTATATAGGGGGCAGTATTATAGTAATTATATTCCTGTATATAGGGGGCAGTATTATAGTAGTTATATTCTTGTATATAGGGGCAGTATTATAATAGTTATATACTTGTATATAGGAGCAGTATTATAGTAGTTATATTCTTGTATATAGGAGCAGTATTATAGTAGTTATATTCTTGTATATAGGAGCAGTATTATAGTAGTTATATTCTTGTATATAGGGGGCAGTATTATAGTAGTTATATTCTTGTATATAGGGACAGTATTATAGTAGTTATATTCTTGTATATAGGGGCAGTATTATAGTAGTTATATTCTTGTATATAGCGGCAGTATTATAGTAGTTATATTCTTGTATATAGGAGCAGTATTATAGTAGTCATATTCTTGTATATAGGAGCAGTATTATAGTAGTTATATTCTTGTATATAGGAGGCAGTATTATAGTAGTTATATTCTTGTATATAGGAGCAGTATTATAGTAGTTATATTCTTGTATATAGGGGCAGTATTATAGTCATTATATTCTTGTATATAGCGGGCAGTATTATAGTAGTTATGTTCTTGTACATAGGGGGCAGTATTATAGTAGTTATATTCCTGTATATAGGGGGCAGTATTATAGTAGTTATATTCTTGTATATAGGGGGCCGTATTATAGTAGTTATATTCTTGTATATAGGAGGCAGTAAATAGTGGTTATATTTTTGTACATAGGGGCAGTATTATAGTAGTTATATTCTTGCATATAGGGGCAGTATTATAGTAGTTATATTCTTGTATATAGGGAGCAGTATTATAGTAGCTATATTCCTGTATATAGGGGGCAGTATTATAGTAGTTATATTCTTGTATATAGGAGCAGTATTATAGTAGTTATATTCTTGTATATAGGGGCAGTATTATAGTAGTTATATTCTTGTATATAGGGGCAGTATTATTGTAGTTATATTCTTGTATATAGGGGGCAGTATTATAGTAGTTATATTCTTGTACATAGGGGCAGTATTATAGTAGTTATATTCTTGTATATAGGGGGCAGTATTATAGTAGTTATATTCCTGTATATAGGAGCAGTATTATAGTAGTTATATTCTTGTATATAGGGAGCAGTATTATAGTAGTTATATTCTTGTATATAGGGGGCAGTATTATAGTAGTTATATTCTTGTATATAGGGGGCAGTATTATAGTAGTTATATTCTTGTATATAGGAGGCAGTAAATAGTGGTTATATTTTTGTACATAGGGGGCAGTATTATAGTAGTTATATTCTTGAAAAAAAAGGTACCGTAAACAGAGCGTCTTGGGCATTGATCCAGTATTTTTGACTGGAAGGGATATTTCTATTCTAACAAAGTGTTGAATTCATGTCCTTAATAAATCAGAGAATAAGCTTGTGGTGAGGACTTGTATTCCAATAACTAGTGGGAGGCAGCATTGCTGTTTCCTGTGAAGTACATTGGTTTATAGAGAATATAATAAACATTTGGTTCTAATGAAAACATTAACATGTGTTCAAAAGAGGATATACAACTATTTAAGCTGTTCTAAATTGTAAAGTGCTGCGTAATATGTTGGCGCTATATAAATAAAGATTATTATTATTATTATTATTAATAACAGGACCCGAGGCCCATGAAGTTTTACTCTCCCCCTTTCTGAAACTTGTCCAGACCTCACTATTGTAAAGGGGTTTCCCGCGTTTTTGTAAATAAAGTATTGCATAACAAAAATTTTTGAAACTTTCTAATATACATTGCGTTTTAATTCCTCACCGTTTCAAGATCGCATTTTGCTGTTAGGGAATGGGAACATTCTTGTTTACATCCAGAAGCGGAAAAACCTGTACTGACCTAATACTTCCCACAGCTTAGGGTTTGTTACAATTACATCCAGTCTAGGCAATCGTCTGTGAGTGAAACATATCTGCAGCACACATCTTTCTCCTGTTCTCATAAACTTTAACAAAACTCTAAGCTGTGAAAAATCTAAGGCCTGTTAAGGTTTTAGCTGCTGGAAGCAAATTTAAAAATGGTCCATTCAGTGACAGCAAGCAGAGATCTTGAAAGTGGTGAGGAATTAAATCACTAAGTAAATTAGAAAGAAATTTATTAAACATAATCTACATTTTTATTTACATATGAATGCACAACCCCAAATATAAAATAATAATAATAATAATAATTTATATATTATTAATATCAACAATAACTATAATTAATGGTGGATTTAATAAATTAAATCTCTTGAAAAAAGTAGATGTTTCAGTTTCCCAACTCACAAAATGTTATGTACATAGGGTCCCGCAATGGGGTCTGTGTGCATGCCTCAACAGGGAATCGTACTGTGGGTTCATGCTATGTATTCTCTACAATAGGAAAGCGTACCTTCCATCTAGCAGAGGAGGCATGTATTCGGGACTTTAAAGGGTGGCATTTTGGGACCTCCATAAGAAACATTTTAAAGAGGTTGTCTTAATGAGATCTGAACACTTTTAGGTACAATCTAAAATTGCTGTTTTTGTGCAGACATTTTCTTGTTTGCTGTTTAGATGTTAGTAGCATGTAAGGAGACAAACAGGACTTAAGAATTTTGGGTAAATACAGGGGCTGCCCCCTTTTCCCAGAAGACATCAGTCCTATGAATTAAGGCCTCGTTCACATCTGCGTTTGAGGCTACGTTAGGGGCCTCCGTCGCAGATCCGGGCGAGATGACTGGAGATTACCGGAGACAATAGCGCAGCATGCTGCGCTATTGTCTCGTGTAAAATCACAGACACCCCGAAAGAAAGCTGACGTAACCCATTAAAGTCAATGGGTTCCATCGGCCACCGGCGGTGTGCGTTGTGCAATGGAACCGTTGCTTCCGTTATTCCCTTGTTCGGCTCCTCTGACAGAGCAGCAGAACGGAACACACCAACGCAGGTGTGAACATAGCCTTAGCTGTATGCGCTGTGTAAAAAAAGTACTAAGCCAATATGAAGTTTCTTGCTGCTGGTGGACAAGTCACTTCATGCTGATGTCGTCACATGGGAAAATGATGCTGAAATCTCATCAGAACGAAACTGTTCGTACAACGCAAAGCAATATACAAAGTTATTATTCCTGAAATAATCTCCTGCTGCGTCTGATTATAGAGCTCTGCGCCTACTTGTTGTAGAGCTAATCACTCACGTGGTCCCGATGCTCAGTGGGTGCAGCAACTTTCTCCAGTAATTCTTTGACAAGGAAATCCTATCGGCTACTTAAAGGGGAAATGCACCTACAAGACAGACATTGTAAACCAGGGGTTGTCCGCTTTCTACAACCCCTACTTGCTAGAAGGGTAACTTGACAATAAGCTGATCACAAAGTATCTCCCTGCTGTGATCCCAGGGATCAGTGTTTATCGTGGTGACACCTAACAGTAAGGGTATGTTCACACGACAGCGTCCGTAACGGCTGAAATTACGGGGCTGTTTTCAGGAGAAAACAGCCCCGTCATTTCAGCCGTAGCGGCATGTGCAGGCGCTTGAACACCGCGTCCATTACGGACGTAATTGGCGCTGCTTTTCATTGGAGTCAATGAATAACGGCTCCAATTACAGCCAAAGAAGTGACAGGTCACTTCTTTGACGCGGGCGTCTATTTACGCGCCGTCTTTTGACAGCGGCGCGTAAATATACGCCTCGTGTGAACAGACAAACGTCAGCCCATTGCTTTCAATGGGCAGATGTTTGTCAACGCATTCAAGCCGTAATTTCGGACGTAATTCGGGGGTTAATACGCCCGATTTACGTCCGTAATTAGTGTGTGTGAACATACCCTAAGTGGTCATTTTCTCTGCAGCACCACCAGAGGAGAAATTAAGCATTACACAGTGCCCATTCATATCAATGGGTTGTCTGTATAATACAGGACAGGACAGGTCCTCCGGAACGAGAGACGCTCTTTATAACCGCACACCACGGCCAAGAGATGAGGATCCTGAACAGAAGACCCCCCTCTATTAACTCACAAATCCCTAATATAGTGTATGACAATGGGTTTTCTAAACTGGACAACCAATTAAATTGTATTTAAATTGTATCAAGAGGATTTCCTAGACTGGATGAAATTGTATTCACCGCTCAGCTGATTGCATGACTAGGCATGTATGGGTTTTCACCATATTGAGGCAGTCTCCGATCCCCTGCCACCAATGTATACATAGCATTCATATGACTGTACAGTAATCGCAAAGACAGACATGGTAAAATACTATTTCCGCCTTCTCTTGAGTGTGTCTGGCTTCCTCTGGGTGCCCACGGCTGCACCATATTCCAGGCAGCCCTTATTCTACAGCGCCATGTTTTTACAAAGCCCCATAGTGACTGCCATAAAAAGCATAATGGCGATGGTTAATGGGATAAATTAAATTAAAGATAAAAAATATATAATAGAAGAATACCCTATGCATTGTTTTTGAGAGAATGAAAAATTTAAGAAAAAAAAAAATAATTACTTTAGAAAGTGCCCCTAGTGGTGACACCATAATACTACAAATATATAATAAATAATCCTAATAAAAAGAATAATAATGATAATATCATATATAAGGATGTCCTATGCAATATTCTTCTTTCCTTTACAATCAGATTTGAACGGGTTACACAATTCTATTTCTCAGGGTTCCTCTGTCACGAAGCTGAAGGAAAAGACAGATCTTCTCCAAATTAGGGGATATCAGCCATGTTTATATTAAATAAAAACCTAGTAACAGCCGGTGTTTATCACAGTTGTTTCTACACAACGACAAATCTATTTCAATGTAGATATACGTCGTCCAAACCAAACATTTTTATATAGAATAAGTGATGTGAGGATGAACTACAGGTCCCAGCATGCCAGTTCTATGATATTACATACTATTTGGCACCTATTTGACACAGTTGGGTCAAAAAGCAGGGGTCCTAATTTTTCTAGGTGTCCCCTCCCCCTGTAGTGTATTCATGTACAGTAGTTTATTGTATGTACTTGTATTCTATATTTTGGGTAACGAATAGCCATCCAGTGGCGTAACTACCGCTGTAGCAGCCATAGCGGCTGCTACTTTGCCCGCGGCATGAGGGGCCCGTGCCGCCTGCAGACACGGCCCCCCCATGCCATTTGGCGCCACTAGCATCCGTTATGTCTGCTACAGCAGTAGCGACGCCACTACGGGGCCCGCAACGCCCGGCCTCTTACATTTATGGGTCAGGGGGCACGGTCCCTCTCATGCCCGGTGGCGTCGCTAGCACCGGAGGGGACCCCAGTGCTAACGACAGCCACCCCCTCTTGCAGTAATTGTACCTGCGTCTATAGCACGCAGGTAGAAATACATGCATTAGCGCTGAATGGCCAGGCACGTTCCGTGCCCCCACCATTCAGCACCTTACAATGACGCTGATTGGCGGGGCAAAATGACTTGCCCTGCCAATCAGCGCCTTTCAATGACACTTGCGTCGCTTGCGTTGTTCAGCTCCAGCAGACCTGCTCAGAAGAGAGCAGGTCTGCATTGCCACCGGACAACGCAGGAACGGGATCATGTAAGTATGTAATTATTTTTTTTCTAATAAAACTGTGAGTGGCATTATCTACATTGGGGGCTCTATCTACATGGGGGGTCTATATGTGGGGATGTGGAGCACTATATACAGGGGAGCTATATGTAGGGCACTATCTACAGGGCTGGGCTATGTGGGACAATATTTACGGGGGTGGGCTATATGTGGAGCACTATCGATAGGGGAAGCTATATGTAGCGCTCAGTGGTTAGCACTATTGTCTTGCAGCTTTGGAGTCCATATGTGGGCACTATCTACAGGGGGCTGTATGTGGAGCACTACCTACAGGGGTTTCTATGTAGGGCACTATCTACAGAGGCTCTATGGGGGGCACTATCTACAGGGGGAACGGTGTGTGTGGGACACTGTGTATTGTATTATTATAATCAGGGACACAGTGTATGGTGCTATTATAGTTAGAGATGCAGTGTATGGCGCCATTATATTTAGAGGTGTTGAGAATTGTATCTTCGTTTAGAGGTGAAGAAATGTTTTAAAAGGCAGAAGCTGAAGACATCTGAGCGGAAAACTGCAGAAATGGGTCGTGGCTGGGAGAAATCCATCATAGATGTCTGGACCGGAGGGAGAACAAAATAAAAAAAGAACTAGAATCTGAGATGTCACCGGTTAGTTACTTAATGTAAATGTTTATTCTGCCTCTAATCAGCACTGTAGTCACTGTATGATCTGCAGCGAGATGATGGGTGGTATGATACTGATATGATTTTTTGTGAAACAGCAACTCCCTGCATATCCTTAGCATTCTTTGGAAAATGCTGGGAGCTGCAAGTTTTACGCCGTGCAAACCTATATGTTTGCACTAAATTGAGCTGTATTAGCTCTGGTTTTGTATATACATACTGAGCTTGGTTCTGGGGCTATATATATGTACTGAGCTTGGTTCTGGTGCTGTATATATGTCAGAGCTTTGTTCTGGTGATGTATATATGTATTGAGCTTGGTTCTGGATCTGTAGTTATATAGGAGATATTTATAATAACAAAATTGCAGGGCAGATGGAATTGTTTTCAATTCATTGTATATTTAATGGGAACCTGTCAGGTCATTTTGACCCCTTGAACCGCCACCATGCGGTGATACATGAGCTGACAATATTCCTATGTATGTTTTTTTCAGATGCAGCAAAATCTATAAAATACATTTTTAAACCGGAGCACACTATATGCTAATTACTCATTAAAGGGTCATGGGGCGGGGCCGTTATCCTGAAGAGTCACATAGTCCTGACTCCAAACCCAACTTTCAATGCTTGATTGACATCTCCCTCACTGATACAACTTTCTCAGATGTGCCTTTACCTTGTACTATTTGGACACGCACCGTGTAGCGAGGTGTACTCTGCCCGGCTGCACCGCTGCACTGCGCATGCCAGACGAGTACAAGGCAACGGCGCATCCGCAAGAGTTTGAGGAGGCTGGTAGTGATGTAGAACAGCCAGGGGGATGTCAATCAAAATCTGGGGGGCGCCCTTTAAATTTCGCCTCAGGCAGCAGAGAAGCTAGAATCAGCCCTGAGGCTGCAGTCTACTTTAGGCCGGAAGCCTATAAGGTGCTGGAAAGACTTCCTGCACAGGCTGGCGTGATGATGTCACTGCATCACGCTGGTCTGCACATGTGTCCCGAGCGGAGCCTGTGCAGTGCTCCGTCCATCGCAAGAACGGGGCAAGGTACTGTAAGTACACTACATATTGGGGGGGCTGTGTGGCACTATATACAAGGGGGGGAGCATGGTGGCACACTATTCAAGGGGGGAGCAGGGTGGCACTATATATACAAAGGGGAGCAGGATGGCACTATATACAAGGGGGAGCAGAGTGGCACTATATATACACAAGGGGGAGCATGGTGGCACTAAAATACAAGGGGGGGGGGAGTAGGGTGGCACTATATACAAGGGGGAACAGGGTGGCACTATATACAAGGGGGAGCAAGGTGGCACTATATACAAGGGGAGGAGCAGAGTGACACTATATACTAGGGGAGCTGTGTGGCACTATATACAGGGGGGGGCTATGTGGCACTATACACAACGGGGAGCTGTGTGCCACTATATACAAGGGGCTGTGTGCCACTACTAAGGGGGGGCTGTGTAGCACTATCTACTAGGGGGGCTTATGGCATTATTTACAAGGGGTCTGTGTGTGGCAGAATCTACAGGGGCTGTGTGTGACGCAATCTACAGGGGTCTGTGTGTGGCACTATCTACTAAGAGGGGGGCTGTGTGGCACTATATACAAGAGAGAGGGGCTGTGTGGCACTATATACAAGAGAGAGGGGCTGTGTGGCACTATATACAGTGGGAGTTGTATAGCGCTATATACAGTGGGAGTTGTATAGCGCTATATACAGTGGGAGTTGTATAGCGCTATATACAGTGGGGGCTTTATGGCGATATCTACAGGGGGGCTTTATGGCACTTACTACAAGGGGCGCTATCTACAAGTGGTGTGACCCTGTCTACAGGGGGGCCGTATGGCACAATCTACAGGGGGCACTATCTATAAGGGGAGCTGCATGTGGCACCTGGGGGGGCCCCAGTCAAAAGTTTGCTATGGGGCCCAGTCTTTCCTAGTTACGCCCCTGTAGCCATCAGTAGTGACATCAACATCATATCTCCCAACACAGGACTGTGGCCTAACAGGACCTGTGGTTCAGTGCAAAGCTGTCAATCACATCACAGTCTATCAGCAGTGCAAACAATGGGGGCGGAATTATAATTATTTTTACTTCCAATGCATATTACCTCTTTTTTTATACTATGTCATAATATAGAACGTTTTTTTAATTGTATTGCACAATTGACAATGTAATGAAGATCTGCAGCAGTGTGAATACTCCTTAGCAGACAGAACATGTGAGGGCTTCTTCTCCAGCAGGGGGTGGTGGTAGTGGTGATACAAGTGACACCAGTAATGAAAGGGTTACAGCAATCTCTGGGTTGTGATAGAGTGAGAACGGAAGGTGTTTGTCTGGTAGAAGGGAAATTGCTGGTCACAACACAGAAGACGGATCTGTGGGCGCAGGATTCTGGAAAGACGAAAATAGCCCCAAAATGGAAAAGCTCGGACATGAAAATAAAAGAACTCGTTCGACGTAATAAGAAACAACATTTTTTAAAAGAAACAGTTTCGAGGGTAATTTACAGCCCAGACGAGTGCGTTCCTAGTGCTGGAGAGAGTGCGGATTGGTACAGGCAATAGATAGGATGGCGGAAGGGCAGTGTAGGGGTTTAACATATGATGCGCTACGTTGTACCATTAGGGTTCCCCTGGTCTCTGGGTAAGAAGCTCCTTCATTAAGCAAATTTTTGTAACTTTTTGAATAAGTGAAAAAAACCAAAACTACTTTATATATTGCTAAGTAATGAGAAGCTAAGTCATCTGACATTAAAGGGGTATTCCCACTTCAGGATAGGGGACTGTCACTTACTGAAAGAATGGGTGCCCCCTGGCCCTACCTGGCAAACCAAGGCCAGGACTGTAACTATAACAAGGGGGCATCCTCTATGTCTAGAGGAAAGAAGGTTTCTACACCAACATAGAAGAGGATTCTTTACTGTAAGAGCAGTGAAACTATGGAACTGCCTCCCTGTCATGGTGAAAAGGCTAAAAGGGGGACTGGTTACTAGATTACTGGAGATAGGACTTATCCAGGGATTTATTCTGATACCCCATAAATGTCTGAACCTTGTTGTGGGGGATAACATCACTGTGGCCAACACTGGTGTCTTGTAGCACACACATAGGCGGGAATTGAACACTTAGTAGCCAATCCCATCATGGGAATGATTCCAACAGCAAGAGAGGAGTTGCAGAAGGGGCGGGATTAGAACACTATGTAACCAGTCAGATCATTGTAGCGATCACAGCAGCAGGAAATTAATTGTGAGGGGGCGGAGATAGAATATCTTGTAGCCAATCAGGTCACAGGACAGGTCACAACAGCAGGAGATGAGCGAAGTGAGCGAGTACTAAATAACAGCAGCAGAGGAGTGTACTGACCTTGTCGGAGGCAGTGACCTGTCCACTCATGTGGTTGTATTACTAAGGACATTACATAGAGCCAATAGTTTTTGTATTACTATTTTGTATTACTATTTTGTTTAGTACTAGATGAGTAACAGGAGTAGGCGACAGTGTGGGAAATCTAAGGCCAGAACAACAACCGCAGCCTCAATCTGTAGAGGAAAAATTGCAGCACCTTCTTTATATGTTGAGGGTTTTAAAGGGGACCTGTCCCTGAGAAAAAGCTAATTAAATAATGGCATCAAGGCACCCCAATAACACATACCTAGTATGTGCAATAGTTACAGCATCCACAGAACACCCCTATAAGTGCCATGCAGGATGCCAAAAGCTGGCATGCCCTATATCGTAACGAGGGGCTACCCACTGTCCTAAACCCTTTTGGGGAGAGATCATGTGACCCCACCTCAGAACTCAACGAAGTAAGGGCGACCTCTTAGAGATGTCCTAACATGAAGAGATAATAGATCCATGTTAATTTGGAGCACCACTCTGGTCACTTCACTTATTTTATTAGAGAGTCGCATTAGGAGCTTTTTCCTAATATAAACAAATTATTGTCTTCACTCCTTTTAGGGGTTTCCACTACTGTTCTGTAGAATATAGGCATTTATAATTCTGCAAGCTTCAGAGCTGAAATCACTCAACATTGCCCGCTTGCTGTGTGTCTGCACAAATCTTGTGCTAGGGATTTGTATTCTAGGAAGTGTTATCTTTACATAGAAACAGTTCTTGGGTCCTAATGCAAAATCTGCAACGGGGCCCCCCCAGCGATCACACATCATTTATAATATTAGTCTATTCATATTGGCCAGTAACCGCAACTTCTGCACCCCTGTCCTTACACCAGGCACTGTACACTAAACTGATAAAGGAACAACTAACTGTCCTTCCTGTATTATAGGAGTTCATCTAATCTGTTAGGGGCGTGTCTGTCGACAAGCTTGTTGACTGTTTCCAGTAACATCCTGCAAAATTGTGAATGCAGTTCTGAAGTAAAATACAGGATCAGTACAGGATAAGTAATGTAATGTATGTACACAGTGATTCCACCAGCAGAATAGTGAGTGCAGCTCTGGGGTATAATACAGGATGTAACTCAGGATCAGTACAGGATAAGTAATGTAATGTATGTACACAGTGACTCCACCAGCAGAATAGTGAGTGCAGCTCTGGAGTATAATACAGGATGTAACTCTGGATCAGTACAGGATAAGTAATGTAATGTATGTACACAGTGACTCCACCAGCAGAATAGTGAGTGCAGCTCTGGAGTATAATACAGGATGTAACTCAGGATCAGTACAGGATAAGTAATGTAATATATGTACACAGTGACTCCACCAGCAGAATAGTGAGTGCAGCTCTGGAGTATAATGAAGGATGTAACTCTGGATCAGTACAGGATAAGTAATGTAATGTATTTACACAGTAACTCCACCAGCAGAATAGTGAGTGCAGCTCTGGTGTATAATACAGGATGTAACTCAGGATCAGTACAGGATAAGTAATGTAATGTATGTACACAGTGACTCCACCAGCAGAATAGTGAGTGCAGCTCTGGAGTATAATAAAGGATGTAACTCAGGATTAGTACAGGATAAGTAATATAATGAATGTACACAGTGACTCCACCAGCAGAATAGGGAGTGCCGCTCTGGAGTTTTATACAGGACGTAATTCATGATCAGTAGAATAAGTGTAATCTAATGTATGTACACAATTACCCCACAAGCAGAATAGTGAGTACAGCTCTGGAGTATTATACAAGACGTAATTCAGGATCAGTAGAATAAGTGTAATCTAATGTATGTACACAATTACCCCACAAGCAGAATAGTGAGTGCAGCTCTGGAGTATTATACAAGACGTCATTCAGGATCAGTAGAATAAGAATAATATAATGTACTTACAAAGTTATTCCTCTTGCTATGTAGATTATATTCACACATAAAGTGGCTACAAAACTGACCTTTCCTTTAAGAGCCTAAATAACTGCTGACATCTAGAAGCCTTCCTTATTCTTCCTCCCTTGTCCAAAACATTCAACCTTGTCCTGGCTGTTTTTCTATATGAATGATGTGTCTTTATCTCATGCCCTGTACTCCCATTACACTTTTGCTCTGTATATCTGCATTTAAATAGCACAACTGAACTCATCTCCCTGACCTTTCCAAAATGTTTTTCATCCTGAGCCGCATGAGAGGGAAAGTGGAATTTAAATGACTTCTTTGCTATGAGCGTGTGGAGGGGCTCCCCTGTCAGCCTGACAAGCTGCAAGTCTTTTTGTTTAGATGAGAAGGGCAAGTAATCAGCCCAGCAGATAAGCAGACCTGGCCATTGTGCACATAAAGATGTAAAAAGCCAATTTTACCCATTTGTAGCATGGTGGCTAGTAATGGTGGCTAGCAGGGATGGGCTTTTGAGTCTTGGGCAGTTTGCAGAGGCTAAAGGATCACTGTACAATAAGTAATGTAATGTATGTATACAGTGACTCCACCAGCAGAATAGTGAGTGCAGCTCTGGAGTATAATACAGGATGTAACTCAGGATCAGTACAGGATAAGTAATGTAATGTCTGTACACAGTGACTCCACCAGCAGAATAGTGAGTGCAGCTCTGGAGTATAATACAGGATATAACTCCGGATCAGTACAGGATAAGTAATGTAATGTATGTACACAGTGACTCCACCAGCAGAATAGTGAGTGCAGCTCTGGAGTATAATACAGGATGTAACTCAGGATAAGTACAGGATAAGTAATGTAATGTATGTACACAGTGACTCCACCAGCAGAATAGTGAGTGCAGCTCTGGAGTATAATACAGGATGTAACTCAGGATAAGTACAGGATAAGTAATGTAATGTATGTACACAGTGACTCCATCAGCAGAATAGTGAGTGCAGCTCTGGAGTATAATACAGGATGTAACTCAGGATAAGTACAGGATAAGTAATGTAATGTATGCACACAGTGACTCCACCAGCAGAATAGTGAGTGCAGCTGTGGAGTATAATACAGGATGTAACTCAGGATCAGTACAGGATAAGTAATGTAATGTATGTACACAGTGACTCCACCAGCAGAATAGTGAGTGCAGCTCTGGAGTATAATACAGGATGTAACTCAGAATCGGTACAGGATAAGTAATGTAATATATGTACACAGTGACCCCACCAGCAGAATAGTGAGTGCAGCTCTGGAGTATAATACAGGATGTAACTCAGAATCGGTACAGGATAAGTAATGTAATATATGTACACAGTGACTCCACCAGCAGAATAATGATTGCGGATCTGGAGTCACTGTGTACATACATTACATTACTTATCTGTACTGATCCTGAGTTACATCCCGTATAATACTCCAGAGCTGCACTCACTATTCTGCTGGTGGAGTCACTGTGTACATACATTACATTACTTATCTGTATTGATCCTGAGTTACTATCATTTACATGAGGGTTGTAAATGATAGTATTATGTAGGCACTGTATGGCAGTATTATGAGGGTAGTATATGATAATATTATCTCAGCACTGAATGGCAGTAATATGAGGGTAATATATGATAGTATTACGTAGGCACTGTATGGCAGTAATATGAGGGTAGTATATGATAGTATTATGCAGGCACTGTGTGGCAGTATTATGAGAGTTGTATATGATAGTATTATGTAGGCACTGAATGGCAGTATTATGAGGGTAGTATATGATAGTATTATGTAGGCACTGAATGGCAGTAATATGAGGGTAGTATATGATAGTATTATGTAGGCACTGTATGGCAGTAATATGAGGGTAGTATATGATAGTATTATGTAGGCACTGTATGGCAGTAATATGAGGGTAGTATATGATAGTATTATGTAGGCACTGAATGGCAGTATTATGAGGGTAGTATATGATAGTATTATGTAGGCACTGAATGGCAGTAATATGAGGGTAGTATATGATAGTATTATGTAGGCACTGAATGGCAGTAATATGAGGGTAGTATATGATAGTATTATGTAGGCACTGTATGGCAGTAATATGAGGGTAGTATATGATAGTATTATGTAGGCACTGTATGGCAGTAATATGAGGGTAGTATATGATAGTATTATGTAGGCACTGTATGGCAGTAATATGAGGGTTGTATATGATAGTATTATGTAGGCACTGTATGGCAGTATTATGAGGGTAGTATATGATAATATTATCTCAGCACTGAATGGCAGTAATATGAGGGTAATATATGATAGTATTACGTAGGCACTGTATGGCAGTAATATGAGGGTAGTATATGATAGTATTATGCAGGCACTGTGTGGCAGTATTATGAGAGTTGTATATGATAGTATTATGTAGGCACTGAATGGCAGTATTATGAGGGTAGTATATGATAGTATTATGTAGGCACTGTATGGCAGTAATATGAGGGTAGTATATGATAGTATTATGTAGGCACTGAATGGCAGTATTATGAGGGTAGTATATGATAGTATTATGTAGGCACTGAATGGCAGTAATATGAGGGTAGTATATGATAGTATTATGTAGGCACTGAATGGCAGTAATATGAGGGTAGTATATGATAGTATTATGTAGGCACTGTATGGCAGTAATATGAGGGTAGTATATGATAGTATTATGTAGGCACTGTATGGCAGTAATATGAGGGTAGTATATGATAGTATTATGTAGGCACTGTATGGCAGTAATATGAGGGTAGTATATGATAGTATTATGTAGGCACTGAATGGCAGTATTATTAGGGTAGTATATGATAGTATTATGTAGGCACTGTATGGCAGTAATATGAGGGTAGTATATGATAGTATTATGTAGGCACTGAATGGCAGTATTATTAGGGTAGTATATGATAGTATTATGTAGGCACTGTATGGCAGTAATATGAGGGTAGTATATGATAGTATTATGTAGGCACTGTATGGCAGTAATATGAGTGTAGTATATGATAGTATTATGTAGGCACTGTATGGCAGTAATATGAGGGTAGTATATGATAGTATTATGTAGGCACTGTATGGCAGTAATATGAGGGTAGTATATGATAGTATTATGTAGGCACTGTATGGCAGTAATATGAGGGTAGTATATGATAGTATTATGTAGGCACTGAATGGCAGTAATATGAGGGTAGTATATGATAGTATTATGCAGGCACTGTATGGCAGTAATATGAGGGTAGTATATGATAGTATTATGCAGGCACTGTATGGCAGTAATATGAGGGTAGTATATGATAGTATTATGTAGGCACTGAATGGCAGTATTATGAGGGTAGTATATGATAGTATTATGTAGGCACTGTATGGCAGTAATATGAGGGTAGTATATGATAGTATTATGCAGGCACTGAATGGCAGTATTATGAGGGTAGTATATGATAGTATTATGCAGGCACTGTGTGGCAGTAATATGAGGGTTGTATATGATAGTATTATGTAGGCACTCTATGGCAGTAATATGAGGGTAGTATATGATAGTATTATGTAGGCACTGTATGGCAGTAATATGAGGGTAGTATATGATAGTATTATGTAGGCACTTTATGGCAGTAATATGAGGGTAGTATATGATAGTATTATGTAGGCACTGTATGGCAGTAATATGAGGGTAGTATATGATAGTATTATGTAGGCACTTTATGGCAGTAATATGAGGGTAGTATATGATAGTATTATGTAGGCACTGTATGGCAGTAATATGAGGGTAGTATATGATAGTATTATGTAGGCACTTTATGGCAGTAATATGAGGGTAGTATATGATAGTATTATGTAGGCACTGTATGGCAGTAATATGAGGGTAGTATATGATAGTATTATGTAGGCACTTTATGGCAGTAATATGAGGGTAGTATATGATAGTATTATGTAGGCACTGTATGGCAGTAATATGAGGGTAGTATATGATAGTATTATGTAGGCACTGTATGGCAGTATTATTAGGGTAGTATATGATAGTATTATGTAGGCACTGTATGGCAGTAATATGAGGGTAGTATATGATAGTATTATGTAGGCACTGTATGGCAGTAATATGAGGGTAGTATATGATAGTATTATGTAGGCACTGTATGGCAGTAATATGAGGGTTGTATATGATAGTATTATGTAGGCACTGTATGGCAGTATTATGAGGGTAGTATATGATAATATTATCTCAGCACTGAATGGCAGTAATATGAGGGTAATATATGATAGTATTACGTAGGCACTGTATGGCAGTAATATGAGGGTAGTATATGATAGTATTATGCAGGCACTGTGTGGCAGTATTATGAGAGTTGTATATGATAGTATTATGTAGGCACTGTATGGCAGTAATATGAGGGTAGTATATGATAGTATTATGTAGGCACTGAATGGCAGTATTATGAGGGTAGTATATGATAGTATTATGTAGGCACTGTATGGCAGTAATATGAGGGTAGTATATGATAGTATTATGTAGGCACTGAATGGCAGTATTATGAGGGTAGTATATGATAGTATTATGTAGGCACTGTATGGCAGTAATATGAGGGTAGTATATGATAGTATTATGTAGGCACTTTATGGCAGTAATATGAGGGTTGTATATGATAGTATTATGTAGGCACTGTATGGCAGTAATATGAGGGTAGTATATGATAGTATTATGTAGGCACTGTATGGCAGTATTATTAGGGTAGTATATGATAGTATTATGTAGGCACTGTATGGCAGTATTATTAGGGTAGTATATGATAGTATTATGTAGGCACTGAATGGCAGTATTATGTGAGTAGTCTTTGACACTATTATGCAGGCCCTTTATAACATTATTATTTTATTATGTCATTAGTTTCCAATTCCCTCCCTTATATAAAATAATGTACTATCCTATTAACTACCATGGTGTATATTTCATCTACATCCCGGCTTATTCAGGGGTCGGTTAGAATATCAGAGTGAAGTTCCGGAGCTGAGAATGAACATTCTCTTGATCTCTCAGGACCCCGGTCGGCTGTGAATGAGATTATAGTAAAGTCCGTCTCAATGACACTTGATATGTCTGGCTGCTATTACCCACTCCGGCCCGCAAAGTCTTTCCATTTCCACTTTGCGTTGCCAGTTCTGACCATATAGGGTACGAGAGTTGCCCGTATCTCTGACCTTTCGACCCTCTTACCCCATTGTCCTCTCCTTATCTGTGACTGTCCCATTAGGACACATGGCGGGCTGGCTGGTACCGGGGTTGATAACGCACATGAAGAGACTTCACATAATCTCCTTAATGGCCTCTTATAGAAGTCCTCCTCGTTGAGGACGGATTAGTTCCCCCATCGCATTGGTATAAGTGGATTAATGGTAATAATTAATCTTTAACAGACAGTTTCTTTTCTTTTTGCAACAACTGAAGGTGAAAGTCGGCTATTTATGTATTATCGTAAGTGCCGGGCTGACATGCCTAACAACAATTACATCTCGGGAAGGATTCCACCTCGGGATGGTTTAACCCTCTTGAGATACAGTAGGGTTATTAGTAGCTGCAACAAATATTGGGTACGAACTTTTTGCCTTTAAGCGCTGTTCACACGGCGTGTATTTGACGCATTTTACGCATAGAAAAACGCGTTAAAAAATGCTGTGTTTAAGCTTACAATTGACATTAATGGGAAAGCATGCCGTTAGTGCACACGATGCGGTTTTTTTATGCGCGTTTTGAAAAAATGCGTCACATAAAAAAAGAGTAGCATCAGGTAAATTCTTTAGCGCCTAAAACGCACCGAAAATGTGCTAAAAACGCGCCTAATTCCCATAGTCAATGGGAGTCCTGATTATGCGGCAAAAAACAACCCGAAAGCGCGCACAAAACGCGTCAAAAATTTTTACAAAAATGCGGCAAAAACGCCTGTAGTTAAAAAAGTGCTTTACAAAAACGCTAGCGTTTTTGCCAAGTTTACAAGTCGGTTTTTTTGAGCGCCGTGTGAACAAGGCCTAGTAGCCTTGCCACAGACATTGATCATCACTTTGGCTGACGGCTCAGAGTCCTGATTTACCATTAACGCTCATGTTACTTTAGTAGAGGGGGATCAGCGGCTGACAATCATCCCCAGGCTGCTTATCTCCAGGAAATAAAGGATAGAACAGATAAAAATCAACCCTGCCGGATGAGTAGGTACTTAGCACAGCCCTAGAAGTCCTTACTTAGGCCCAGCGCTGCCGGCATAACAGGGTGAACCCCGATCGGCATGCCAGGGATGCCATTTTGGTCACAAAGGGAACCCCCTTACTTTCTTGACACTCCTTGAATGCAGTGATTGTTTTGGCTAAGGGGTTATGTGGTTGAGAGAGTCACAGTGGGCTCGCTGTGTACCCCATCCTTGGAATGACAATCATAGATCATGTTTACCCAGATCGCCATGGGTCTTTAAGCCCAGTGAGCTTTGGCTTCTGCCCAAGTTTGTCTGGTGATGACACGGACCTTGTCTGACAGCTGGGATCAGAGGTCTCTCCAATCCTGGGTGTTATTTTGGGAGGGTGACTGTGAATTTCAGTGATTTTTCCTCAATTCCCTTCTTTTCCAAAGAATTTAAAGGGTATGCCCACATTTACAATATTTTTTTTGTTAACGTTTCAATGTAACTAACATAAAAAAAAAGCAACTTTGCAGATAGTTTTGATTAAAAATCTACTACCGTTTGATATATACAGTTCTTATGCAGACCTACAATATGTGTCTCCATAGTTACAGACTACAAACAAACCTTGTGTAGTCTGATCCTATAGTCATACTTTATACCCCCCCCCCCACACACACTTCTTCATAATCTACCAAATATACCAAGAACCATAAAGTAGGGGCCAGATGGAAGGGAGTATGGCTGGAAGATCAGACTACACAGGGTTTGTTTGTAGTCTGTAACCATAGAGACACATAAATGTGCATAGGAGCTGTAGACATCAAATGAAAGGATATTTATGATCAAAACTTTGAAAAGTTGTTTAATTTTTTTGCACATTTAGGAAGATTTGTCCTCCATGTGTTAAGAAAGCCGGGTGACAACCCTCGAGGGACCCGCAATGGCGGCCATATTGGTTGTCACCCAGATCTAACTGAGAAACGGCTGAATATAATTTTTTAACAAGGGGACTATTATTTGTATACAACATCCAGCCACTGACGTACACATCGAAAATGAGGGTACAACACTTACATTGCAATTTCTTGGTCTATGAAACATCGGTTTCGAAGTAAACCCGCCCAGAGCTGGACGCCGACAATCCCGAAGATGAAAAACACAAAGAAACACAAGAGGAGGACGTTGCCTAACATAGGCAGAGTATCTAACAGCAGAGTCACCAGTATTCTCATACCTGCAGAGAAAGACAAATACATCAGAGACACTAAAGAACAAAACATTACACAATGCACCACTTTCTAGTAAATCATCATTTTTCTTAAAGGAGAACTGCATATTTCCAGTTCTAGGATAATTTTGTTGAATAAGAAACTGTACCGCTGAAAATGATGATGGATTATGCCTGCGAATAATACAACAGCAAAATAAATAGAACAAAAAACATATTTTTTTAAAAGAGGAGTTCCCCTTTAATTTTATTTTCTATATATTTTTTTTTCTCAGTGGTTTTCCTGGTCTCCTAAACATATGAGTAACATATACTGCCAATCAGTAATGACAGCAATGACCATATCTATACGGGTTGTCACTCGAAATCCACAAATCCTGATCTGAATTAAAGGGGTATTCTGACTGTAGGATTCATAATAAATAGCTTGTATTTCTATGGGCTGAGCCCCTGTTTTCGATAACTATCTATTTCTAGACGGAGTCACAGGACCCTACGTTCTCCTGATAGGAAGGGATCCCAGAGGTAAGAGACCAACCTATCAAACATTTAAAATATACCAGCCCCTGAACCAGGAAGATCAGGATGAACAGAACTAAAAGTACAAACACAATCTGAATGGTAATAGGGATATTTTTACATTTTTCACGCAATTATGATTAGTAAGAAATATTTCCAGTTACCCACAATGCCACAAATACCCACAATTACCCACAATGCAATACAAACAAAACCTTTAGAGCCTATGGGTACCAGAGATATTAATTGTGACAGGTTTGTAAAATAGTGTACAGATACCAGGGGCATTTAGTAATCCAGTAAATGGAATAATCCGGCACATTTCCAGCACAGAACTCCATTCTTTTCTATGACAGTCCGATAATCCAGAATATTTGATAATCCGGCGCCTATGAGACCCTATTGAAGCTGGATTAATGACATTTTACCATACATATATTGAGACATCAGACTCTAAAAACGGGTTTTAACTTAAAGATGAATTTTTTTGTGCGAAACTAGAAAAAAAATCCCCAAAAACAATATATTTAGCCCAGATTCTGCACCATGACGACCAAACAGAAAACAAATATCTGCATTCTGTTGAATGAGCACTCAATAAACTAAACACAAAATAAACAGTATAAACTCTTCTCAATCCGTACGCCCACACAGGCGTTCTGCTCGCCGCACCATTGACGGGCCGGAATATGTTCCATTACCATTAATATCAGCCGTTACAAAACCGACACAGCCGTGGTATTAGACCGTCAATATATATCAATTAAAAATGAACATAATCCCGCTTGTGGACTGGAATACCGCCACCATCGGATGAAAGCACTGGTGGCACAGCTGGTAAATCACTAGTTGTCAAAAAATTGATCAAAAGTTCTGCTGCCGAGACATTGAGCGATCATCTGGAAGTGTTTGATTTCCCTGCAGCGCCACCACAGGAGAAATGAAGTATAACATGGGCTGTCTGTGTAATGTATGGAAGTGTCGGGTCCTCCAGAGAGAGAGACGCTCTTTGCGCTGGTCCTGAACCAGAAAGCTCTCTTCTATTTATCAGACAACCCCTTTAAGTGACTACCTGCCAAGACTTATTAAGAAGGTGCCCAATAAATTTATAAAACATATGTTCTTGTGGAGTTGGATGTCACCTGAAGGATCTCGCCGGAACACAATGGAAGCTGGATGACACGTAATACGAGTGTCTGGTGTCTCCTTGTCACCCAGCGCCGCGGCCTCGCAGGATAAATGGGATATAATGGAACAGAGTAGAAAGACAAAGTGACATTTTAACAATGTCAGGGCTCCCTCAGCCTGTGTGTGTCAGCAATTCGGCTTTTTATCACTGTTCCAAACTGTGTCAAAGTCATGACAACATGCCGGAGATAAAGGACGCACACAACAAGGAATAATTTTTTTTGGGGTTCAATTAAAGGGACAGTGTTATCAAATTACCGTTCCTCTACCTCTGGGAATCTGTTGGGATCCGAGATGATGGACTTGTCAGAAGGTAACTAAAAGTAGTGAGCTCTTTGAATATATAATCACTTGGACATTTTTTTATTTCCCACCTGTAGGCGGCGCTGCTGTGGCCGCAGTCCTCGTACAGTGACTAAAAACACATGTTATATAATGGTAGAAGCAGCTTTGATAGCCGTTTTTATTTATGTCTATTTCCTTCTTATAAAATAAATAAGTATTGAATTTCACCGGCAGCAGAAAACGGCCCGCTCATCTGGACATCATTAGGCACCGTCCTCCGCAAATCATGCCCCGGCTTCCTTCATGTGTCTTATATTCCAACATCCTACTGGTCTGTTTCTGTGATTGGATTAAGGGAAGGTACAGCTGTCCCAGGGGACCGATGTCATCTTTGTGCTTAGGGCATTGGGTGGATGGCATTGGTTATAGGTTATTTTCATACACCCTATTAGGGCATTATAAGTTAATAGAGGGGGGTTCTCTGTTTAGGATCCTCGTACCCTGGCCAAAGTGAAGAGCGGTAACAAAGAACGTCTCTCTCTGGAGGATCTGTCCTGTCCTGCATTACACAGACAACACATTGATATGAATGAACACTGTGTAATGCTTCACTTCCCCTGTGGTGGCGCTGCAGGGAAATTTAAAACTTACTGTAAATTAGATTACAGCTGATCACTGGGGGTCCCAGCAAGGGTATACTATGTGATCTGCTTATTTTCAAGGGAACCTTCAAACAAGTAGGCATTGTCAAAAGCAGAAAACCCCTTTAACGATGTCGTTGATTACTTCAACACAGTGCCAAGACTTCTACTACCCGCTATATGGGTAGAAAATTGTCTTCATCTTAATCAGCCCCCCAAAAAAACGTATCTGAAAGTGTTATCAAAAGTCGTCTCTCACTCTGAAGGGCCCGAAATATCCCTGCATTACAAGGACAGACCATTGATTTTAATAAGCACTGTGTAATGCTTAACTTCCCCTGTGGGGGTGCTGCAGGGAAACTGAATACTTGCTGTTGGGTTCCCCCACAGATTAAAGCTGATCACGGGGGAGGGGGGGGTCACAGCAGAAGGACGTCCTGTGATCAGTTTATCATAGTGGGACCCTTCGAACATAAAGGGATTATCCAAAGTGGACAACACTTTTAACAAGAATATTATAGCGCTGAGTATATGGTCATTCAGTACTTGGCCAATCATTGTGTAGCTCTTGTACCAGGTGTCATGGAGATGCCAGAGCGTGCTGAAGGGGTCACAACCTTTATTTTTTTAAATTATATTTATTATTACCCCTCTCAAAATAGACTTTTGTGAAAAATGAAGTACACGTTAAACACACAATATATACATCAGGAGACTTTACAATGACTCTTTACTCTAAGCTGGGCCAAAATTCTGTGCTTAATAATATAATATATCTTAATATACCGATCGGAGACCCATTTTTCCAAATCCCCAGCGATAACGCAAATTATAATATTCTTACTACCTGCAGCCACCACTAGGGGAGCTTATGAGCTTACTGCAGACTGCGTTATTATTGAGTTCTATGTATGAACGGTATACAGTAAGCTTCTTAGCTCCCTCTAGTGGTGACTGCAGGCAGACAGAATTGTATTATTAATCTCTATGTCTATGTAGGGGGTTTGGAGCTCTGTATAAGAAAAACTGAGCTCCGACCACTATAAAGATATATTAAGAAATTGATCAGCACATAATATTGGACCTAAAAACGACATAAAGTTAAAAGGTGGAGATTCACTTTAAGTAACTCTGCAGGCAGCCCCAGTAGTAACATCCCCCTCCCAGTAATAAGATGGGGAGCTTGTAGATTCAGCACATTAACCTGCTCCATTCATTTATATAAGGCTGATGGGAAGACAGAGCAGCCTGCTGGAAACTATTATATACCAGCAGAGATATTGATTACATTCCTTCCAAATATTGTCAGATGGGACGCAAAGTTCCCTGCAGATGCGGTTCCCATGAGGTCCTATTGCTCTAGATTATATTTTCCATTCCTGTTCGCATATAATAGGGAATAAATTTCACCTTGAAAAGTAAAAAATAAGTTTCAATAGGGATCACATGGTGTGGGGGATGCAGCACTGGCCCCCGTTTCATGGACCCCCATAATAGTCACATGGGTGGCGACTTAGAAGTAACAGCATGGAAACGGAAAAACAAAGTGGGAAATCTGTGTAGCAATTCTGCGATATATAACAACATGTCGCCGCTCCGGACAGGTCTGTGTTACTAAATATTTGTTTTCCCCTTGAAATCACAATTCTGGAGCATCTACAATGTGCCGTTCCTCAGTTATACCTCCTAGAAATTTATGAATAAATTGACAGTTGGGTGTTACTAGTTGGGGGTGTGTCCCTACAGACTGATACTGTCCAATCAGTGCTGACAGAGTGACTGTGTAGGGACACGCCCCTTTGACAAGGAGAATGGTAACACCCAGTAGTCAATGCAGAGTTCTAAGAAAATACGTTCCAGAATTGTTATTTCATGGGGGATAAAAGTATTTACTAAAATCGGCATGTCAGGAGAGGGGACCGGTCCTCTTTAAATATATAGCAAGTGGTAAGAATAAAGCTGTGATACATAATCAGGGATATTGTACTTACTTGGGACTCTATTAATGGCTCTTAGCGGCCTTAAAACTCGGACAGTACGGATGGCAGACAGGCTGACGTTGTGTCCGTCCAGAGAATATTCCATCATCCTAGGAGAATGAGAGCACAGGTAAATGCAGGGGTCACATTGAGTCCCATATGCTGATAAGCGGCCGCCCTGCCACAGAATATAAAATATTCCAAAACCATCTTTCTATACAAATGTTTATTTCATCTTTATACGTAGATTCTTTACAGTTTAATATCATCACATATTGGGCACACCTCCCAATTATGCCAACCACGGTCTCCCCATAACAGAGTCAGTGTGGATCCCCATAACAATGGCAGCCATGCTGCCCCCATAACATAGCCAGCCACAACATCCCCATAACAGAGCTAGTGAGTGTCCTCATAACATTGGCAGCCTGAGTGCCCCATAATAGAACCAGCCACAGTGCCTAAATAATAGAGCAAGCGAGATTCCCCATAACAATAAAAGCCGTAGTGCCCCATATCAGAGCCAGCCACAGTATCCCCATAAAAGATCTAGCCACTGTGTCATAATAACAGAGCTAGTGAGTGTCCTCATAACAGTGGCAGCCCAGTGCCCCATAATAGAACCAGATACAGTGCCTACATAACAGAGCAAGTGAGTGTCCCCATAACAATGGCTGACACAGTGCCCCATAACAGAGACAAGTTGTGTCCCAATAACAGTGGCAGCCAAAGTGCCCTCATAACAGAGCCAGTCACAATGTTCTAACAGCAGAGCTAGTGAGTGTCCTCATAACAGTGACAGTCCCAGTGCCTCATAATAAAGCCAGCAACAGTGTCCTAATAACAGAGCCAGGGTGTTTCCCCATAACAGTGGCAGCCACAGTGTGTCCCCATATTAGTGGCATCCACAATGTCCTCAAAATAGAGCCAGCTAAAATGTTCCCATAATAAAATCAGTCTTAGTCTCCCCATATGTGTGGCAGCCACAGTGCTCAATAACAATAGTGGCCACAGTGTCCCCTCAACAGGGCCAGCAAGTGTTTCCATAACAATAGCAGCTACAGAGCCCCCATAAATGTACTAGCTGTTCATCCATAATTACAGGTGAAATTGCGGACCCACTCATTTCTATGGGTCCAGGACACTTTTCCGTATATTTACGGATGTGTGTCCGTGCCGTAAAATTATCCGCAAATTAGAGAACATTAGAGTCCTATTCTTGTCCGTAATTACGGCACGGACTCCCCATAGAAGTCTATGAGCCCTTCCATAATTGCGGGCGGCTGCAGGTGTGCATCCGTAGCCGTCCGTAATTGCGGAACCATTGCATTGCGATGCCAGGGGATTATCCAAGATTCCTCCCTGGTTATTTTTTTAGCGTATCCGTAAATACGGATGAACTACGGACCGCATTTGCGAACCGCGTGCCGTATATGCGGATGAGTCGCGGGTGCTTATGGATCCGTATTTGCGGACAGTAACAAAAATACGGTGGTGTGCATGATTGCCACAAGTACTTCGATGGTACAGACTTTGCTGGCCGGCTACGCAATCATTGTACAGCGCTGCGGAATATGTTGTGATAATCACAGTGAACGGCGCTCGGGCCGCTCACACATAATGAGGGGTATTATTTCCCAATATATATCTGAATGTTCATTGTATTGATTTTTCAAGCCTTGTTCTCTACATCTCAGCAATCAGCTATTGTGGTTATTTTCTGCCTCGGCGGCTCGTCGTTCGCTGTCACGGCTGATTGCCATTCTCTTTGCTCTTGTGGGGAAGTGATTTTTTTTTCTCCTGGCCTCCGTTTGTCCTCATTTCGGTTGATATGGGAAGAAGATTTCTCTGAAGACTTAAGAAAACTTTGTTTCAAGTAGTAAACTTGTCGAGATATTGTATCATGAAGAGGCTGAACCGAACACATTTAAAGGCAACCATCAGTGCAAAACTAGTGGGGGTAATTGTGCCTACTAAACGACCCCCCCCCCTGATGTGTTGACCAGTAGCCATGGGGCGCCATAGCTAAAGTTGGCATTGGTTTCCACTCCACCATGATGGCCTTCAGCAGCAAGGAAGTTCGTACTATGAAAAAGCCCCTCGCGTCTAATTTGAGGCGGGCACTTATTGGCTGCTTGGTCACGTATTACATCCCATGCCTGTGTATACACCCATGATTGTGCTGCAGAACATAATAAGCACAAGCTGAATCTTTCCCATAGGCCATTCATTAAAAGTCTTCAATTTTTTTAGGGTGGAGAAGCCTGATATGTTCCATTTTCTGATTCCCCAAGCAGCACTATGCAGAGCCACCCTACAATTATGCCAATTGGACATGAGAGATAGGACACCCTGTAGCCAATCAGATGAAGAGAATAATGACAATGGCAGGAGAGAAGTTATGAAGTGGGCGAAGTAAAAAAAAACACTGTAACCAATCAGATCAAGGGAATGTTGACAGCAGCAGGAGAGGTGTTGTGAAGTGGGTGGAGATAAGAAACCATAAAACCAATCAGATCAATAGAATGATGAAAGCAGGAAAGGAGTTGAAAAATGGGGCCAAGAAATAACAAACTGTAACCAATCAGATCAAGGAAATGATGTCAGCAGCAGCAGCAGCAGAGGACTTGTAAAGTGAAGGCGGAGATAGAACACTGTATAACCAATCAGATCAAAGAAATTATGTCAGCAGCAGGAGAAAAGTTGTGAAGTGGGGGCGGAGATAGAACACTGTATATCCAATCAGATCAAGGGAATAATGATAGCAGCAGCAGAGGAGTTGTAATTTGGGGGGGAGATTAAACACTGGGTAACCAATTAGATTAAGGGAGCGGTGACAGCAGCAGCAGAGGAGTTGTAATGTGGGGCTTAAATTGAACACTCTGTAACCAATCAAATCAAGGAAATGATGACAGCAGCAGAAGAAAAGTTGTGAAGTGGGGGCGGAGATAGAACACTTTGTAACCAATCAGATCAAGGGAATAATGATAGCAGCAGGAGAGGAGTTGTAATTTGGGGGGGAGATTAAACACTGTGTAACCAATCAGATCAAAGGAATAATGATAGCAGCAGGAGAGGAGTTGTGAAGTGGGCGGAGATAAAACACTGTGTAACCAATTAAATTAAGGCAATGCTGACAGCAGCAGGAGAGGAGATCTGAAGTGGGGGCGGAGATAGAACACTGTGTAACCACTCAGATCAAGGGAATGATGAGAACAGCAGGAGAGGAGTTCTGAAGTGAGGACGGTGATGGAACACCATGTAACCAATCAGATCAAGATGGCTGCAGAAGAGGAATATGTTGACCTTGTGGGAGAAAGTGACCTGTCCTTTTATAAATATTAGTGAGAAGTGAACAGAGCCCCTTTTTATGTCGCTACTGGACCCCCTCACTTCTCTGTTATCCACTGGGTATAAAGACATAGAACAATGTCTGGGAAGGATTGAACCAAACTAAATTATTGGACTAGCCAATGGCCACCCATCTTGTCGCTTGATAACTAGATGCCCATGTGTCTCCCAATTTGCAGCATTTTGCCTAACGTCTGTGTGTTCAGTGTAATGAACTCATGAAAGCCGAGTGAATAGGCCATAGAAAAGTGAGGCATTCATGTCTCTTGTGCTGGCGGCGTATCAGCGTATCCTGGTAATAGCTGCATTATTTCCATGTCCACTTATTGCAGAAAACAAGCCACTTATTATGTTGACGTTCAAGCTGTTAAAAACCTCAATTACCCCACAAAGCACTGGACAAGTTCCTCCGTCGCGTAGTAATTAGAAACTTGCTTTTCTGTTTAAGCACAGAGTGAATGGTGAAGTGCACACAAAGAACGTCTCGACGGGCAAAGCTTCAATAAGAGAAAACGTTTCGATCATGTGCAACCTTCTATGGGGGAGGGGCAATCTTCAGAGGTCAGTGCCAGAAGAGGGCACTGTAAAAACATTTCAAGAGAAATTACTAATTGGGAAGGGGTGTCAACCCGACCTGGGCCATATCTGATTGAAAATTGTATGTGACCCCCCCCCGTTTTCCTATGAAAATATCTCATCCCATTTTCCCCTAGGCTGTGCCCTCCATTGATATGAATAAAAAAACGTAACATGAAGAATTTGCATTCCTTGCTCCCAGGGTACATGTGGGCTGTTATGTGGCCATTACTATTTTAGTGGACCCGGAAGATAAAAGAGAATGATTATGGAAGTAAGATAAAAGAAAAAGACCTAAAGATAGGAGGGCTGACAAAACAGGGAATTGAATATCCACTTTTATGAAGGATGGGTGACCGAGTGACCAGAAGACTAAGTTCCATAAGTACAAAATGGCTGACTGTGCTTACTGCCAGTCGTGGACATATATTTGAGCTGTTACAAGTAAAACACATACACAGCAGGAACCTTTATGAGTACATGTAGGTTGTGTTTTTTGGATGAAAAGTCACGATTTGAAGGGAGTCTTTATGAGCTTGCATTCCAGCCATGCAACGTCAATGGTTGGGGTAGCTCTCTCCAGTCATGTGGTACTCTATTCCCTATGTAGGCACAGATCTGCTTACGTGGGACAATGACTAGGCACATGCAATCAATTCTTGTGTCTATGACCCAGGACAGTAGGGTCTAGGGTTTATTTACCCCTCCATGCCCTTTCCAGGACACTCTCTTCATGAGCCCAAAAGGGGTCACATGGCATGGTATGTTATGTATACACTTGGTAAACTGCCCCTTTAATAAATGTATTGACATTGTTGAGTCTAATGAAGGGTGTGAACCATGGGAAGGGACCACTATAATTTTGCTTTCTTCATCCATTACTGTCTCAGCGATCAGGCGACCTGACTCCAGTAGACCTTAGTTTAATCCACAAAAGTCACACTCATCTTTTTTTTGTATTTTGTGTGTAATTTTTAAACTTTTGTACATTTTATGTGTGTTTCAGAATATTGTATTTTTTGAGTATCTACAACTTGGTGTATTTTTTACTTTTCTGTATTTTATGTGTATTTTTGTAATTTTATATTTTTTGGTGTAATTTTTAGGTCATTTTTATACTTTTGAGTATTTTATGCATAGTTTTGTGTATTTTTTTTACACTTTTCTGTATTTTTTGTGTATTTCTGAATGGTTTTGGATTTTTCTATTTTTTTGTGTGTATTTTTAGTGTCATTTTATACTTTTGCATATTTTCTGCATATTTTAGTGTATTTTTTTATTTATAGACATTGTTGGAGATTTTCTTTTCTATTTTTTTGTGTGTGCCATTTTACGTAATCGGATGGCAGCTCGGTAAACAACAACTCCCCCAGTCCGTTCACTATTCTCCCTGTTTTTTTCTCTCTCTCCCTGGCACAGACATTGTGTCCTCTTATGGCAATCAGAATGTTCCCTGGAATTTACAGAAGAAGAAAACAAAACAAACTTTACCGAATGATGACTCCGAAGTCATATTAAAAAATATGACTAAGACCGCACAAACAAATTAGCGCACGCCATTAGACCTTTTATTGGCTGTAATGTCTGCATGGCCGCAGTGCGCACCGGTGCCAGACATCAGACCTGGCGAAATATTAAAGGATAACTGTGCCAACATTGATGCTGCTATACAGTCCCTACAAGAGGGGAAGATGTAACAGAGATGAAGAGTGGATTTTATAGCTTGAAGTCTACAGGAGACAAATTTATATAATCTCCCAGCGTCAAAAGCACGAAGCAATCACACATCAAACCCGAAAATGTTATTATAAATATTTACTACTCTACTCCCTGTCATCAAATCTAGTCGAAATGTATTATTAACACTATACTCTGAAGCAAGGCATGATGGGAAAGATTTCTAAACTAATGTAACAAATAAAATGGAGGAGCTGCGCCTAATGACCAATGTAGGTCTATAGGGGGCAGTAATATAGTAGTTATATTCTTGTATATAGGAGGCAGTATTATAGTAGTTATATTCCTGTATATAGTTGGCAGTATTATAGTAGTTATATTCTTGTATATAGGGACAGTATTATAGTAGTTATATTCTTGTATATGGGGGCAGTATTATAGTAGTTATATTCTTGTATATAGGAGCAGTATTATAGTAGTTATATTCTTGTATATAGGAGCAGTATTATAGTAGTTATATTCTTGTATATAGAGGCAGTATTATAGTAGTTATATTCTTGTATATAGGGGGCAGTAATATAGTAGTTATATTCTTGTATATAGGGGCAGTATTATAGTAGTTATATTCTTGTATATAGGAGGCAGTATTATAGTAGTTATATTCCTGTATATAGTTGGCAGTATTATAGTAGTTATATTCTTGTATATAGGGACAGTATTATAGTAGTTATATTCTTGTATATGGGGGCAGTATTATAGTAGTTATATTCTTGTATATAGGAGCAGTATTATAGTAGTTATATTCTTGTATATAGGGGCAGTATTATAGTAGTTATATTCTTGTATATAGGGGGCAGTATTATAGTAGTTATATTCTTGTATATAGGGGGCAGTATTATAGTAGTTATATTCTTGTATATAGGGAGCAGTATTATAGTAGTTATATTCTTGTATATAGGGGGCAGTATTATAGTAGTTATATTCTTGTATATAGGGGCAGTATTATAGTAGTTATATTCTTGTATATAGGAGCAGTATTAGAGTACTTATATTCTTGTACATAGGAGCAGTATTATAGTAGTTATATTCTTGTATATAGGAGCAGTATTATAGTAGTTATATTCTTGTATATAGGGGCAGTATTATAGTAGTTATATTCTTGTATATAGGGGCAGTATTATAGTAGTTATATTCTTGTATATAGGAGGCAGTATTATAGTAGTTATATTCTTGTATATAGGAGTCAGTATTATAGTAGTTATATTCTTGTATATAGGGGCAGTATTATAGTAGTTATATTCTTGTACATAGGGGGCAGTAGTATAGTAGTTATATTCTTGTATATAGTGGCAGTATTATAGTAGTTATAGTCTTGTATATAGGGGGCAGTATTATAGTAGTTATATTCTTGTATATAGGGGCAGTATTATAGTAGTTATATTCTTGTATATAGGGGCAGTATTATAGTACTTATATTCTTATATATAGGGGGCAGTATTATAGTAGTTATATTATTGTATATAGGGGCAGTATTATAGCAGTTATATTCTTGTATATTGGCAGTATTATAGTAGTTATATTCTTATATATAGGGGGCAGTATTATAGTAGTTATATTCTTGTATATAGGGAGCAGTATTATAGCAGTTATATTCTTGTATATTGGCAGTATTATAGTAGTTATATTCTTATATATAGGGGGCAGCATTATAATCGTTATATTCTTGTATATAGGGGCAGTATTATAGCAGTTATATTCTTGTATATAGGGGCATTATTATAGTAGTTATATTCTTGTATATAGGGGGCAGTATTATAGTAGTTATATTCTTGTATATAGGAGGCAGTATTATAATAGTTATATTCTTGTATATAGGGGCAGTATTATAGTAGTTATATTCTTGTATATAGGAGCAGTATTATAGTAGTTATGTTCTTGTATATAGGGGGCAGTATTATAGTAGTTATATTCTTGTATATAGGGGCAGTATTATAGTAGTTATATTCTTGTATATAGGAGCAGTATTATATTAGTTATGTTCTTGTATATAGGGGGCATTATTATAGTAGTTATATTCTTGTATATAGGGGGCAGTATTATAGTAGTTATATTCTTGTATATAGGGGGCAGTATTATAGTAGTTATATTCTTGTACATAGGAGCAGTATTATAGTAGTTATATTCTTGTATACAGGGGCAGTATTATAGTAGTTATATTCTTGTATATAGGAGTCAGTATTATAGTAGTTATATTCTTGTATATAGGGGCAGTATTATAGTAGTTATATTCTTGTATATAGGAGGCAGTGTTATAGTAGTTATATTCTTGTATATAGGAGTCAGTATTATAGTAGTTATATTCTTGTATATAGGGGCAGTATTATAGTAGTTATATTCTTGTACATAGGGGGCAGTAGTATAGTAGTTATATTCTTGTATATAGTGGCAGTATTATAGTAGTTATAGTCTTGTATATAGGGGGCAGTATTATAGTAGTTATATTCTTGTATATAGGGGCAGTATTATAGTAGTTATATTCTTGTATATAGGGGCAGTATTATAGTAGTTATATTCTTATATATAGGGGGCAGTATTATAGTAGTTATATTATTGTATATAGGGGCAGTATTATAGCAGTTATATTCTTGTATATTGGCAGTATTATAGTAGTTATATTCTTATATATAGGGGGCAGTATTATAGTAGTTATATTCTTGTATATAGGGGGCAGTATTATAGCAGTTATATTCTTGTATATTGGCAGTATTATAGTAGTTATATTCTTATATATAGGGGGCAGCATTATAATCGTTATATTCTTGTATATAGGGGCAGTATTATAGCAGTTATATTCTTGTATATAGGAGGCAGTATTATAATAGTTATATTCTTGTATATAGGGGCAGTATTATAGTAGTTATATTCTTGTATATAGGAGCAGTATTATAGTAGTTATGTTCTTGTATATAGGGGGCAGTATTATAGTAGTTATATTCTTGTACATAGGGGGCAGTATTATAGTAGTTATATTCTTGTATATAGGGGCAGTATTATAGTAGTTATATTCTTATATATAGGGGCAGTATTATAGCAGTTATATTCTTGTATATAGGGGCAGTATTATAGTAGTTATATTCTTGTATATAGGGGGCAGTATTATAGCAGTTATATTCTTGTATATAGGGGCAGTATTATAGCAGTTATATTCTTATATATAGGGGCAGTATTATAGCAGTTATATTCTTGTATATAGGGGCAGTATTATAGTAGTTATATTCTTGTATATAGGAGCAGTATTATAGTAGTTATATTCTTGTATATAGGGGCAGTATTATAGTAGTTATATTCTTATATATAGGGGCAGTATTATAGCAGTTATATTCTTGTATATAGGGGCAGTATTATAGTAGTTATATTCTTGTATATAGGGGGCAGTATTATAGCAGTTATATTCTTGTATATAGGGGCAGTATTATAGCAGTTATATTCTTGTATATAGGGGCAGTATTATAGTAGTTATATTCTTGTATATAGGGGGCATTATTATAGTAGTTATATTCTTGTATATAGGGGCAGTATTACAGTAGTTATATTCTTGTATATAGGAGCAGTATTATAGTAGTTATATTCTTGTATATAGGAGCAGTATTATAGTAGTTATATTCTTGTATATAGAAGTATTATAGTAGTTATATTCTTGTATATAGGGGCAGTATTATAGTATTTATATTCTTGTATATAGGGGCAGTATTATAGTATTTATATTCTTGTATATAGGGGCAGTATTATAGTAGTTATATTCTTGTATATAGGGGCAGTATTATATTAGTTATATTCTTGTATATAGGGGGTAGTATTATAGTAGTTATATTCTTGTATATAGGGGCAGTATTAAAGTAGTTATATTCTTGTATATAGGGGCAGTATTATAGTAGTTATATTCCTGTATATAGGGGCAGTATTATAGTAGTTATATTCTTGTATATAGGGGGCAGTATTATAGTAGTTATATTCTTGTATATAGGAGGCAGTATTATAGTAGTTACATTCTTGTATATAGGAGCAGTATTATAGTAGTTATATTCTTGTATATAGGGGCAGTATTATAGTAGTTATATTCTTGTATATAGGAGCAGTATTATAGTAGTTATATTCTTGTATATAGAGGCAGTATTATAGTAGTTATATTCTTGTATATAGGAGCAGTATTATAGTAGTTATATTCTTGTATATAGGTGGCAGTATTATAGTAGTTATATTCTTGTATATAGGGGCAGTATTATAGTAGTTATATTCTTGTATATAGGAGCAGTATTATAGTAGTTATATTCTTGTATATAGGGGTAGTATTAGGGCATGACCACACGTGGCGGATTTCCTCCGCAACTGTCCGCATCAATGCCGCACAGAATCTGCGTTGCAGATTCTGCTGCGGATCTGCACAAAATGTGCAGTACATTGATGCGGACTAGCTGCTGCGGACTGCGGTAAAAGTGCTTCCCTTCTCCCTATCAGTGCAGGATAGAGAGAAGGGACAGCACTTTCCCTAGTGAAAGTCAACGATTTTCATACTTACCGGCCGTTGTCTTGGTGACGCGTCCCTCTTTCGGCATCCGGCCCGACCTCCCTGGATGACGCTCCAGTCCATGTGACCGCTGCAGCCTGTGCTTGGCCTGTGATTGGCTGCAGCCGTCACTTACACTGAAACGTCATCCTGGGAGGCCGGACTGGAGACAGACGCAGGGAGTTCTCGGTAAGTATGAACTTATATGTTTTTTTACAGATACATGTATATTGAGATCGGTAGTCACTGTCCCGGGTGCAGAAACAGTTACTGCCGATCGCTTAACTCTTTCAGCACCCTGGACAGTGACTATTTACAGACGTCTCCTAGCAACGCTCCCGTCATTACGGGAGCCCCATTGACTTCTTCAGTCTGGCTGTAGACCTAGAAATACATAGGTCCAGCCAGAATGAAGAAATGTCATGGTAGTAAAACCAATACGCTCCGCAGCACACATAAGATCTGCGGACTTCATTGCGGAATTTTGACTCTCCATTGAAGTCAATGGAGAAATTACGCCATGAGTCCGCCACTGCTCCGCAACAGACAGAGCATGCTGCGGACACCAAATTCCGCTCCGCAGCCTATGCTCCGCAGCGGAATTTTACGCCTCGTCTAAACGAACACTGCTAAATTAAAGTGTAAGTCAATGGACAAACGGCACCGCTGCGGATTAACGCTGCGGAGTGTCCGCAGCGGAATTTTAGTGAAATTCCGCCACGTGTGAACCCGCCCTAATAGTAGTTATATTCTTGTATATAGGAGGCAGTATTATAGTAGTTATATTCTTGTATATAGGAGCAGTATTATAGTAGTTATATTCTTGTATATAGGGGGCAGTATTATAGTAGTTATATTCTTGTATATAAGGACAGTATTATAGTAGTTATATTCTTGTATATAGTGGCAGTATTATAGTAGTTATATTCTTGTATATAGGGGCAGTATTATAGTAGTTATATTCTTGTATATAGGAGGCAGTATTATAGTAGTTATATTCTTGTATATAGGGGGCAGTATTATAGTAGTTATATTCTTGTATATAGGAGCAGTATTATAGTAGTTATATTCTTGTATATAGGAGGCAGTATTATAGTAGTTATATTCTTGTGTATAGGGAGCAGTATTATAGTAGTTATATTATTGTATATAGGGACAGTATTATAGTAGTTATATTCTTGTATATAGGGAGCAGTATTATAGTAGTTATATTCTTGTACATAGGGGGCAGTATTATAGTAGTTATATTCTTGTATATAGGAGGCAGTATTATAGTAGTTATATTCTTGTGTATAGGGAGCAGTATTATAGTAGTTATATTCTTGTATATAGAAGTATTATAGTAGTTATATTCTTGTATATAGGAGCAGTATTATAGTAGTTATATTCTTGTATATAGGGGGCAGTATTATAGTAGTTATATTCTTGCATATAGGAGGCAGTATTATAGTAGTTATATTCTTGTATATAGCAGGCAGTGTTATAGTAGTTATATTATTGTATATAGGGACAGTATTATAGTAGTTATATTCTTGTATATAGGGAGCAGTATTATAGTAGTTATATTCTTGTATATAGGGGGCAGTATTATAGTAGTTATATTCTTGTATATAGGGGCAGTATTATAGTAGTTATATTCTTGTATATAGGGGGCAGTATTATAGTAGTTATATATTTGTACATAGGGGCAATATTCGAGTGAGCTATTCTGTAGTATAGATGTGCGGCATTGTGTCAGGATAATATATACTCATGGCAATTGTCACATTCTTCCCCCACTCCCCCCGGCAACTTATACAATACACTACTCAGTAGGGCAGTACAATAACCACAGGAAATTCTTTCCCGCTATAAAGAAAATATAAAATTGCCAATGTAAGCCACAACTTTCACTTGCATAAGCTACAACAATGTGTAATCAGATCGGTGACATATGTTGCCAGTATTGTGATGTTTAGACCCTAAAACCCCTCTTTCTTGGAGACATCTACAACATTACATCTCTCATCAGTGAAGAACATGAAACCCCCGTGGACATCATTGACTACTCACCCAGCCATGACGATAAAAAAATCCAGTCTGTTCCACGTGTCTCCCAGGTAACACTTCTGCCCAAAGATGCCCAATGCTATCATCTTAATGACCATTTCCACCGCAAAGAAAGCGAAGATGAAGCCATCAAATGCCTGGGGCAGAAGAAAAGAGAAATCCTTATTACCACTGATTCAATTTACTTCTAGAAGACCAACTTCTGTTATTTCCTATGAGACTGATTCACCTCCACGGCCCAATGCACCCATCACAAATAACAGAGCTATAAGCAGATTACATGTTGGCCTGTATCTCCTCTTAGTTGGGGTGGAGGTAAGGGGTCAGGCCGGGCAAGACCTAGTAACAATGGCTCAGTCTACATAAATCTATAGGGTATCCTTCAAAGATAAAAAAATAAATAAAATAAAAACATTAAAAAAATAGACGTCTTCGAAGCCCAAAGATGAGAGACATCCAATATTGTGTCCCCTAGAGGCTAAAATGGAAAATCTGGCTTGTTATGCATATGGAACAGTGGGATTTTGGAAGCCCTGGTGTGAGTTGTCATGGTGGGCAC